>NC_056732.1:204278005-204308005 GCF_019279795.1 Protopterus annectens | reverse complement strand
GATAGGAGACCTTGGGACCCAGGTGGACAGTAGTCTCTCCTTTGATAATTACATTGCCACAGTAGTCAGGAAATCCTTCTACGTGGCACACCTCATCACAAAAGGGTTCTCATCCAGGAAAAAAGAGGTCATTGTTCTCCTCTACTTGACACTCATTAGACCCATTATAGAGTACAATGCCCCTTTTGGAATGTACCTCACAAGACATCTGCAGCAGCTGGAAAGGCCACAGAAGTACCTCACAAAGAGGATTACTAACCTCAAACAGATGCCCTACACTGACCGTCTCAAAAAACTCCATCTTTACTCCGTAGCATATCGCCTACTCCGAGGTGATCTCTGCCTAACATATAAATCTATGTCAAACCCAGAGGTGTTGGACATGCTACACCTAAAGAAATCCCAATCCCTCAGAGCTACATGCTCTAGGGACCTAAACCTTGTCACCACAATAAACAGGACATGCTGGAGGGATAGATTCCTGTCCCAGAGACTTCCCATACTCTGGAACAAGCTACCCATCTATGTCAAGCAAAGTTCCTCATTAGCACTCTTCAAAGAAAATCTTGATGAGTGGATGGGAAATAGGAAATACAACCCGTGGATCACTTCTGTGGCTCTGCTCGACAGGGGCACAGGATATTAACTTTCTTGGGTGGCGTAAGCCAGGGAACCTTGTTGGCTAGGCTTACTTAGGCCCCTGGGCCGATAGCTTAGTACCTACCTATGAACCTATGACATAGTAAATATTTTCAGTATGACAATAAATTTAGTGAGGACCATCCTTTATCTGATGAGATTTTTTTAAGAGTCTATGTTTATCATATGAAATGGAAGACCCGTTTATGGATGCATTAAAACATACCTTTCTCAAAGAATTCCATGCAATTATGGAGACTTTTTTTATTTTTTTCATGAAAATTTAGACAATTAATTTTTCATCTAGGGGTAAAGATCAAAATGATTTAGAAACTCTCAGTAAATTTCATTACACCCAGCATGTTCAGTCTCCTAAAAGAGGGTTTAATGTTCTAAATTTGGTTTAACCCATCCAGATTCAAATATTAAGAATATTCAAGTCATTTCTCCCTGCTGAACCAGGACCACATATGTATGAAAACCTCTATTTCAACTACAAAAACTGCAAACCTGTTTTCTAGAGTTGTGAAAACATTTTTCAAGGATACCCACAGTAGTATTGAGAAGGAAATTTAGGAATGCGAGTGCAAAATATCAGATATCAGTTAATATTAATAGCCTGCAATGATAATGCTACTATTATAGTCCTCTATCTAGTCATGTATGTTCACAGATAATATGAAGTTGCCTTAGCATGCTCAGAAAGGTTGACCAGCACAGTTAGACAAACTGTAAAACAGGTCAACTGGCATAGTATTAAATGTAATACTTAGAAGTTTCCAGTCATTTATTCCGGGAATGTGAACAAATAGTCCATCTATGGTGTAGACAATGACATCATAGCCATAGCTGTCAACTGGACAGATTTTTGTAGAATGTCCAGATTTTTGCATCATGTTATTGGTCTGTTCCTCCCAAATGTTGCAGTTTTCTGGCAAATCACTATGGACTGAAGTCACTTAATAATGATATACATTTGAGTTTCAAACTTTATAACCTTCAGAAAATGCACGCTGACACTAATCTTTTCATTTTAGCATTTTTCTAAGTTTATAAGAGTAATATTTAAAATATGTCCTTTTTTGGGCCTTTGCCCCCCTCATTATTTTAGGCTTTGTCCAGATTTCTTGCACTAAGAGGTAGAGAGGTATCATAGCTCCTATTGATTGCTAATTCAGCTGACCATTTGCATCTGTAAATAGCTTTCATTTGCTTAATGTTCAAATGCCAAGCAAAAAGATCCATAGCATCATACCTCTCAACTGTCCACAATTATGCAGAGTTCATGAGTTTGCCTCATATTTTTGTCTTTTACTCATAAAATGTGTCGGTTTCTGGCAAGTCATTGATAACTGCAGTCACTTAATAGTGACAGACATTTGAGCATTGCAATTTATGACCTTCAAAAAATTATCCTGATGCAAAACCTGTTATTTTAGTAATGTTAAACTTATAAGAGCAATTTTTAAATCTGATCCTGATTTTTGGGCCTTTGTCCCGCCTTAAGTTTTGGCTTTGTCCAGAATTCCTGAATCAATAGGTTAGGAGGTATGCATAGGATTATGAGAATTATTATATATACTATCATTTTAAGATCAGCTGATGTTATGCTTGCAATTAATGCTGCATTCATAGCACCTAATACTAAACAGAGGAAAATATTGTGCATGTATTTAGAAAGGAACATCAATAAGCTGAAGATTTAACAGTCATACATTAGAAACAATAAATTAATGATGTGAAAATTCTGAGTAAAATGTATTGTCTGTTTACTATTGGCTTGTAAGGGGTGATCTAATCAAGGCTTTTAGAGGTCTTATGACATTGTGGGAGTTAACCATCTGACTTCATAACAACCTCATTTAATAATAACTTACTATCGCTTTAGACATTCAAAAATGAAAAGAAAGTGTTTCATTCTCAAGAGATTACAAGATAGTATAGACCTCCAAGAGAAATATGAATATCTGCATTTATGTCTCATTATAACAATAAGACAGCTGTTCTGGCAAAGTTAATTTTACACGATGATATAGGACTCTTGACTGTGAGTAAGTCTAAAATTTTGATTCAGTATGTATAATCACATCTTCTGGAGGGTCATTTTTCCTGTACACAGGAATATGTCCTACTGTAATTCCTCTATTTGGTCTTAAAATGTTATTTCTAAGCCCTGCATTTCATTTTTGTCACTTTACTTAATGTTATTTAAGTCCTGACTGTCCATAACAAACTTTCTGTGTAAAACTGTATATAAGCTCATTGTCCACATTATATTAATTTCATAGTAAATATCTTAAGCTGCACTTACCTTTAACTTTGATCATACTTCATTGGTTGTAACCTTTCCTGAGCACTCTTTATCTTCTCAGCTCCTTAGCCATCCATTTTACTTTGATTTAGATTCCAGTACAAACCTCCCTACCAGTGACTGAATGACTGGAACATAGAGCCCCTACCATAAAATAATTCAGGTCTGGACCTGTAAGGTCAGCTTACACTGCATATACATACAGCAACAGGTCACTTTAACGGACCTTCAAAACTGATTCTGAGAAAGGCTACAGTCTGTAGCATATTGTAGGCCAACCCACTGAGCAACTAGAATTCAAGGAAAGATTACATCAGGCTGTAACCTTATAAGTTAACTCCTAAGAAAAGCACTGTTTAAAAAGGTAACTGGACTTAGAAAATAGACCCAGAAACTTTACATGAACATGGTCAATTAATGTAATGGAAAGAAATTTTGATGCAGAGACATAGCCCAGTGGCATGGGCAAACAACTCTTTAGCATTTCTCTGAAATGAATTCTGCAGTGTTACACACACACACACACACACACACACACACACACACACACACACACACACACACACACACACACACACACAGTAAACCAGTAAACAGCCAGTCCCACCACACTTACTCTTACACACTCATGGAAAGGCTCATCCATACAGCCGTAAGCATGCTTCAATACACATTTATGTACACACACACACAAACACACACAGATATACACACACATGCACAAACATGCAAACACACTCTCACTCACAACCAGTTGCACCTACACTTACTTGCACTCATGGAAACACTCGACCACACACCCAAATGTATGCTCTAACACATACGCGTGCACACACACACACACACACACACACACACACACACACACACACACACACACACACACTCTGGTCTGGTTAGAGACTAAGAAAACCTTACCGCAATGTGGTAACCTTCTCAGATTCGTCTTCCACATCACGGTAAGCTTTTCTAAATTTCAGGGTTTATTTCTTAGGACAGAAATATATTTAGTCACACAGCTTTTCTCTATTAAGTCATATTTTATGAGTTAGACATTTTAGGTGGATTCTTATTTAGGAAGCTAGATTAATCAGCATCTGTGAATTTTGGGGATATTAAGGCCCTGGTGCTCTATTGACCCTTTCTGCTCTCTGTTTTAGCTGTTGTTGAAATTTCACACAGCTTTACAAACTGCATAGTTAACTAGAGAGGTGAAGCTACCTCACAGAACTTTAGTAACTTTTTTACTAAAGTCTGGGAATTGATTGATACATTCTTACTAATCATATAGGTACACATAGATGTTGTGGACAATTTTATCATTCAGATCTTAGGTAGTTTCCAGTCTTGTCAGCAATGCTAAAAGGTCAGATATCTGTAGGTTCTTTCTAAGCAGTCGGCACTTGTATTCCACCCCTGCACTATTAAAGCACCATGAGATAGTAAAATGAGTCTTTTTCTTTCTGCATGTTCTGGTGGAATTCAGGTCTTGGTAATTGCAACATGACACTTGTCAGTGGTATTTATTGCAGAATCAAAATGAGATTATGACATAAGACAAATAATACAATAATCAAAATATAAAACAAGTAATTTCCATAAACAGCAAAACAGTGCATTTCAGAAACTAGATGAAATGTTGCACATTTAGAAATTATATTTTATTTCCAAGTAACCAATGAACAAAAAAAAGGGAGACTGACTGAAATTCATAAAGATACTGTGTAGTATTCAGGTCCCTATCAATAATCACTGAATGTGATAGTTTAGCACCAGTCTGGCCTAATACTGATTAACATGACAGTTCAGAGAGTTCCTGTGGATGAAAACACCGTGTAGTTCAGAATACCATAACATACAACTATGTAGATCTGTTAGCCAAGAAACCCCCAAGGCAAAAGTTCCTTTTTCAGGAGTAACCTAAGAGCGCAGTTTACTCAGTCACACAGAAAGAAAATGAACACTGAGAAAACAAGCCCAAGACTATAAGATGAAACTCAATAGTAACATGCAGCCTAAATGTGCTGCACTAAACTGTCACACAGTGAAAGACTGTTGGATGCAGACAAAATGATAGGTGATTGAGGGTTTACATAGACATTTTGGTATGTCAGTCCTAATGTTAAGAAATGCGAAGTAGACTGAAACAACAGAGTACATTTGTTAATACTACAGTGTAGCTCATGTAATGTACGACCTTTTACCTTTGGGGTTGTATAACCTAAAGCTACACCTACAATGTAGCCTCCTAAAAAAACATTGCTGAAAAAGAATCAGAAAGTTTTTTTCATAGATAGCAACATTTCATGAAATATCAGAAATTTGCCCTGTAAGTGAACTTATTTTTTTAGTTTCTTCCTCTAGAGTAGAAATACATTCTACAGAAGTAGATGTGGAGATCAAGAAATTAAATAAATTATTTGATAAAGAAGAGTTTTGATTAAATATGCCTTCAGCAGATTGTTCTTTCAGACTGTCATACAAAATGATTGATCTTCTGTCTTCGTATGTGGATTTAGTCAACCAAACAATTGCAGACGAAGCAAATAAGGTTACTTAGGCCATTGTAACTAACTAAATAGAACTTCTCAGCATCTTTAAGACTGAATGACCAGAATGTAATTGAGGAAGTGATCATTTTCGATTATATTATGCTAGCTCCAGAAGAAATTGCATCAGAAAGCAAAACAGTGTAATAACATATAAAATAGAGTTACTACAGCCAAATAACAAAAAAAAAAATTACTGTCAAAGTGTCACACTCAACAGAATAAACATGAAAGAATGAAGAACTAGGGAGTTCACCTAATGTCTGCATAAAGTATGCCTTACTGAATGAATATAAAGACTAGTTTTGACAAATCTAAAAAAATGGTCATAGCCAAGTGAGATTTATTTGGATATCAGAATAAAATAAAATAAAAGAAGGAAAGAATTTGACCTGCAAGGCCCTACAGTAATCAGTGGACATTTTTACAGCTTGAAATACCATCAGTGTGAGGTACAATAAAGCACTACAAGCATGAAACTTGTATCAGTATAATATATGCAGGTGAAACTTGAATATTACAAGCTAAACTAATATCTTCACTGCCAGTGGAAATGTCAGCGAAATATTATATAAACCTTGACATGGATATTCTCTCCTTCTCAGCTGATCCTATATTCTCAGTTGTATACTTATATAAAACGTAGCCTGCACGCTCTCCTTCTCAGCTGATCCTACGTTGTTGGTTGTATACTTATATAAAACGTAGCCTGCATGCTCTCCTTCTCAGCTGATCCTATGTTGTTGGTTGTATACTTATATAAAACGTAGCCTGCATGCTCTCCTTCTCAGCTGATCCTACGTTGTTGGTTGTATACTTATATAAAACGTAGCCTGCACGCTCTCCTTCTCAGCTGATCCTACGTTGCTGGTTGTATAATTATATAAAATGTAGCCTGCACACTCTCCTTCTCAGCTGATCCTACATTGTTGGTTGTATAATTATATAAAACATAGCCTGCACGCTCTCCTTCTCAGCTGATCCTACGTTGTTGGTTGTATAATAATTATATAAAAAGTACAGTTTTGTACCTACCATAAATGTAGATGTTCGAGGATCTCTATTGCTGCAGTCCTGACATAAGGGTATTCCGCTGCCCACCATCGGCCCGAATACCAAAGGGCTAGAACCGGCGTCGGTCATCGGCGCTCGAGACTGACATCAGTACGTGTCAGTACAAATGCGCATGACCGACGCCATAACCTCAGTCTTTCTTGCCTCAGACGTCAGAATGCAAAAAACACCACCCAAACCTCAACCTAAAAAGAAAAAGGGGGAAGGAGGGAGGGAAAATTGGACTGCAGCAATGGAGATCCTCGAACATCTACATTTATGGTAGGTACAAAACTGTACTATGTTCTTCGTCTCCCATTGCTGCAGTCCTGACATAAGGGTAGAATCCCAGAGCAACGGAAAAAGGGAGGCTGGTCAACTAAATAGCAGTAGGAGCTGCTGACATGCCCTGTAAGATTGCAGTGGCAAACCCAGCCCTAGACCTAGAATAAAGAGGTAAATGATAATGCTTTGTAAAGGTATGTACAGAACTCTAAGTAGCTGCTTCTAGAATGTCTTTAGTAGCTACCCCTCTCAAAAAAGCAGTAGAAGTGGCCGTAGCCCTAGTAGAATGAGACCTGATCCCAGCTGGAACATCCTTACCATAATGAGAGTAACAAAAAGCAATACAATGGCTAATCCACTTGGAAATAGTTTGTTTCGAGACAGCTTTCCCTCGTGAAGTCAAAGCAAAAGAAACAAATAATTGTTGAGAACTCCTGAACTCATTGGTTCTGCTCAAATAATACCTCAACTGTCTATGTACATCCAAAGAATGCAAAACTTTTTCCCCGTCATTTTGGGGGTTAGCATAAAAAGTAGGCAAATGTATAGACTGGTTCAATGCCACATTAGAAATCACTTTAGGCAGAAAAGTAGGATTAGCACGTAAGGAAACCCTGTCATTGTGAAAAATCAGAAAAGGTTCCACTGCCATGAGGGCCTGTAATTCAGATACCCTTCTAGCAGAAGTAATAGCCAACAAAAAAGCAGTCTTCCAAGACAAGAACTGCAAGTCAGCTGTAGCTGCAGGTTCAAAAGGAGGCAGAGTCAGCTTTTCCAAAACAAAATTAAGATCCCAGGTAGGAGTAGGAGCTCTCCGTGGGGGTCTGATATTCTTTGCCCCTCTAAGAAACTGTTTAACCAATGGATGTGAAAATAAAGGAGGGTCACAATCATAGTGAGCAGAAATAGCTGCAGCATGCACTTTTACAGAAGAGAAGGACAAACCCTTGTCCAATAAAACAGTCAAATATTGCAATGTACAACTCAAATTAGGCAATTCGACATCAAAGCCTTTAGCTGAACTCCAAAGAAAAAATCTCTTCCATTTACCAGCATAAACTTTTCGAGTACTAGGACGCCTGGCTTCCAAAATAACATCCAAAACTTGTTGAGGGAGCTGAAGGTCCTCCTTCTCTAAAACAGAATGCCAGGCTGTCAGGCGCAGGGAGTGCACCCTGACATTGAGAAAATGATTGTTCTCCTGAGACAATAAATGAGGAATCTGTGGCAATGGACAAGGTGGTACATGAATCAAGCTCCTCAACAGAGGGTACCAATGCTGACGAGGCCAATCCAGTGCTATAAGGATCATGCAAGGCTTGTCCCTCCTGACTTTCAACAGCACCTGTGGAAGAAGAGGCAAAGGAGGAAAAGCATACACGTGAAGGTTGCTCCAACTGAAGGATAGTGCATCTTATTTTCCAGGCTTTCGGATGAAATAGCCTTGTGCAAAACAGTGGCAGTTGGAAATTCAGAGGAGAAGCAAACAGATCTATGTCCAGAGTTCCCCAAGCCATTGTCAACTGAAGAAATACCTGAGGGTCCAATTTCCATTCGTGAGGATCCACAATCTGTCTGCTCAGAACATCTGCTAAAGAATTTTGTGCTCCTGGCAGAAACTGCGCTCAAAGAGTGATGTGCAGATTCAAAGCAGTTTCCCACAACAGCATTGCTTGTCTGCAAAGAGGGTAAGAATGAGTTCCCCCTTGCTTGTTGATGTACCACATGACCATCGTGTTGTCTGTTCGAATCAACACCAGTCCTGGTTGAAGTAGGCTTTTGAATCCCTTCAAGGCAAATTGAACTGCCAGCATCTCTTTCATGTTGATATGCAAGTGAAGTAGCTCTGGGGCCCAAAGGTCTTGAATCCATTTTCCTCTGAAATGAGCTCCCCAGGCTGACTCCGAGGCGTCTGTCGTTAATATCTGACTTGCCTCTGGTTGGGTCACAGAGAGCCCCTTGTTTAGGTGACATTCCTGAGCCCACCACAGAAATTCTCTCTGAATGCAAGGTAGGATCCGAATGACAGTGTCCAAATCGTGGCAGTGTTGAGTCCAAACGTTCTTGAGATACCATTGTAGCTTCCTCATATGCAGTTTGGCATTGGGAAGTACTAGAATGCAAGATGCCATGAACCCCAAGGCTTGAAGGACTGTCCTTGCAGTCAGCCTGGACATTACTGATAGCTGCTGGAAGTATAGGTGAAGATTCCTTTGTTTGTCCGGGGTAAGAAATGCCATCTGAGCAGCTGTATTCAGTTTCACACCCAGAAAACACATCTCTTGTGAGGGTACTAGACTGGACTTTATTTCGTTCACAGAATACCCTAGGCATCTGACAACTGTCATTACATACTGCAGATGTTGAAGAAGTTCGTGCTTGCCTTGAGCCAGAATCAAACAGTCATCCAGATAAGGATAAATTTGAATTCCTGCTAGCCTGAGAAAAGCTATTACTGGAGCCAGGACTTTCGTGAATACCCTGGGTGCAGTAGACAAGCCAAAGGGCAATGCAGAGAACTGATAATGCAAATTCCCATTCTCAAACCTCAGGAATTTCCTGCAACTGGGCCTGATAGGAATGTGAAGATAGGCCTCTTTGAGATCCAGAGTCACCATCCAGTGATCTTTGCCCAGCATAGGTAACAGCTGTTGCAGTGTTAACATCTTGAATTTTGGAATTTCCAGAAAGGTATTTAGAATGGACAAGTCCAGAATTGGTCTCCAAGTATTTCCTTTCTTTGGCACTAAGAAAAGACGGAATAAAACCCTGTGCCTCTTTCTGCAGAAGGTACTTCCTGTATTGCTTCCAACTGAAGCAGAGAAGAAATTTGAGTCTGCGCTTCCAGTTTTTGCTGACGAGGCACATCCGCATACCTTTGAAAGGAGGAATGTGTGAAAATAAAATTTGTAGCCTCGATTTATTATGTCCAATACCCATTTGTCTTGGGTAACCAAATGCCAATTCCTTTTGAAAAATCTCAGTTTTCCTCCCAGAGGGCTGCCAGCAAGGCAGAGTCCGGCAGCTGAAGACACGGGTCATTGGGTCTGTTTCGAAAGGACTGACCCCTGCCCTCCCCAGCAGAAGGGGTAGAAGAACTCAAAGACCTAGAAGTAACAGGGCCCTGAAAGGAAGCCCTACCCCTACCTCGCCTCGACCTGCCCCTAGACTGATAATCCGAAGAGGGGAAAGACCAACCCTTAGCAGGCCAATTCCTACTGAACTTAGGGCGCTGAACCTGTAAAAATCCTTAACTGTCTGCATAGACTTAGCTTTCTCTTCCATCTTTTCAAAACTGACTCTACTGGAGGACCAAAAGAACATCAGATTGTAGAGGAGCATCCATAATTCGAGCCTTAACATGCTCTGACAAGGTCTGATCTTTAAGCCAAGCATGCCTACGAATGACTGAACTAGTAGCAGCCACCCTGGAAGAAGCCTGTAAAGCATCAAAACCACACTGCAAAGAATGCTTACCAACTTGGTCTGAAGCATGCACTAAATCCTGAAGCTCCTTACATTCAATACCTTCAGCTAAAGCATCTACTTTACATTTCAATTGGCCCAGCAAATAATTCTGATACCGAAGCATATGAAACTGACAATTTAAAGCTCTCATAGCCAAAGTAGAAGAGGTATACAGTTTTTTACCCCACCTATCCAGGGCCCTAGCATCCTTGTCCAGAGGAACTGGATTCTTAACCACAGAAGCCCTAACCCCTTTGGGGCCTTGAGTAATAGTTTCTGGATCAGCCCTAGGACTCTTATATAAGTACTTGTGAGCTTCCGAACCCTGTAGTATCTGTCTGGTTTAACCGGGCAGGAGGCAGAGAATCTGGGTTAAGGGCAGCCTCAGAAAACACATCCTGAACAACATCCAGTACAGGGGAATAGCCAAGGGCCTATGCTGAGGCAAAAACAAGAATTCTCTCAGTCTTTTACGGAATCAGAATAACCCTGGCCCTCCCATTAGAAATGTTCCCTCATGGAATGCAAAGTCTCAGAGACACAAAAATCTTGTGGAGGGGACTTGGAGGGAGTAGAGTCCTCAGCCTCCGAATCAGAATAGGGAGGGAAATCCTGAAGTTCTTCTACAGAGGAATCTGACTCATTGGAAGACTGAACCAAACCCTCCAACTCTGGCTCTACCCTGGACCTCTTCCGAGGGAGGGCAGGGCATAGAACCCCTAATTAAAGTAATCAAATCTTCAGCCATCTTTAACATGTGCTTCCTAGGAGCTGGACCCTGGGGACATGCACCAACAGGGGCAGACTTAGACTTAGAATGGGCTTTGCTATGAGAAGGAGGAGGCCTAACTACCCTATGAGGGCAGGGCACCACTGACATCAGAGAAGCACCCTCAGCCTGGCCTAACACAGGAGAAGCCACTTCCTGCAGTAACAAAGGCTCCCCTTGAGACTCAGGTAAACTTTCAGAAGGAGCCGCTGAAGTAGCCAGTGGTACTACAGAACCGGCGTCCGGAGTGGCCGCCTCATCCTGTTTGGACCGCAAAGACTTTTCTTTGCGTTTCTTAGAAGAACCAGTCGTCGGAGAATCCGACGGCATGTTATAATTACAACGTTTACCAAACACTAGCCTAGCACAGTCTAACCGACGTTTAATAGTACGTTTGTTAAAAGTAGCACAAAAGCGACACCCAACAACGTCATGCTCAGGCCCTAAACAAGGAATGCAGAGTGAATGGTAATCCCTATGAGGAATCTGTTTCCCACAAGAAATACAGTTATTAACTTTTTCTGACATCCGTCAATACTGAGGCAAGAAAAAGACAAAAATGTCCCCAAAGGGTACTTAGCCCAACTTGGTCTCCGGTCTGAAACTCGAAAACCGACAATTCCAGGATGCCGAACGGCACTTGCAAATGCTGCTTCTGCTTAGGGACCATGCGGCAAGAAAGACTGAGGTTATGGCGTCGGTCATGCGCATTTGTACTGACACGTACTGATGTCAGTCTCGAGCGCCGATGACCGACGCCGGTTCTAGCCCTTTGGTATTCGGGCCGATGGTGGGCAGCGGAATACCCTTATGTCAGGACTGCAGCAATGGGAGACGAAGAACATCATAGCCTGCACGCTCTCCTTCTCACCTGTCCCTGCATCAGTTTCCTCTCTACCCAATCCAGTTTTGTCTGATAACTGGTACTCTTCCTTAGTCTCACTCATCATACACCTCCTTATCCTTCTCACACCTGACCCGTGGTATTAAAACAGACAAAATACTTACAGCACAATTTCTCCACCCCCTTAAGTGGTTTTCACACCTACTCAGTAATATGTCTAACTACTTCACATTTTGTAGTATCCTAGGAACAGATCAGTAATTCATGCATGTACACCTCCACAGCTAAAATATGCATTTTATTTTTCATCACTATCCAGTCTTTTATTCTTTAATGTTACATTATTTCCTATACGTGTTTTTATTGCATAGTGAAATTATGGAATACATCAAGGCCAATAAATATGTGCTCATATATCATAGTATATCTTAATATGTAATCTTATTAATAGTTTAGCTCATTTTATGATACATGGCTCATCCAGATTATTCCCAGTCATGTACAGTTTTACCGGTTTGTTTTCTTCTCAGTGCATGTTATTTAGTAAATTGCGTGATGTTTTATATTTTATTTTCTTCATTGATAATGTATTTTGTACTCAACCTTTCAGTGTCTTTATCTTTATAGAGAAGTCATACACCCTAGGAGTCCACTGAAAATGAGATTTCCCAAATGGGTATTTGTGCTTAACATAGGTAATGGGCAGAGAGACAGCGACAGCTAGTACAAAATGTCAGTGCGTGTGTGTGTGTGTGTGTGTGTGTGTGTGCGTGCGTGCGTGCGTGTGTGTGTGTGTGTGTGTGTGTGTGTGTGTGTGTGTGTGTGTGTGTGTACAACCCCTTTTTCCCATTTTCTACATGGGGTTGGGGTGTCATGTCAAGTGTCACCATCTCTCTCTCTATTCAGGGTCACTCTCCTACCTTCTTTGACATTCATGCTTGACTGTTGCAGGTCTTCTCTCACACATTCCATGCACCCCTTTGCTGGGTGCCCTCATTTCCTTTTGCCATCTTCTTGTCTGTTCCAAATCTCCTTTGTTTTCTGTCTTTCTGCACATGTGCCCACATAGTCTGCCCTCTTTGATCTTTTCTGCAATTGGAGCTACTTTGGCTTCTTCTCTGATGTCCTCATTTCTTCATCTGTCCCACAGTGAGCCTCCTATCACCTTTCTCAGACACTTCATCTCTGTCACCTCTAGGTTCTTCAACTGCTCTCGTTTTACTGCCCACATTTCTATACCATACCAGTCACACTACTGTTTTGTACACCTTACTTTTCAGCTTCTTTGGCATACTTCTGTCAAACAATACACCTGACATTCTGTGCCACTTGGCTGCAGCCCCTCTGATAGTAGCTTTGACCTCCTTATTCAGACTTCCCTTCTCATCAACCATCCCTCCCAAATACTTGAAGCTGTTAACTTGTTCTGATTTCTCCCATTTGCTGCTATTACAACTGTCTTATCTGTACTCAGTTTCATCCCATATGCCTTCAGTTTTGCATTCCATTCCCCTGTCCTTTGATGAAGTTTTTGCTGAGGGTCTACCTGTAATGCCACATCATCTGCATATGGCAACTTTTTTGATCTGTCCCCACTGACCTGTTTGCCAAGGTAGTGCATCACCAATGTTCAATTTTAAGGTTAAAAGCAGAATTTTTTATGTAAAACATGACATATGTTTTTAGTCTTTGATCAAGGCATTTTAATGTGAGTAACCTAGTTGTCATGTATTATTTTTATGATCCTACAGAGGCAGGAACGTGTAGCTATGTTTTTTCATGTTTAAAATATTCTAGTCCATGTTTTTTATACCTAGGATGGGTTACAAATGTATTTCTCTTTAAGAGGTTTATTGTGTAGTTAGTTAGATAATTAATGTATATGTATATATATATATATATATATATATATATATATATATATATATATATATATTAGGATCTGTTGGGTGATAGTAACTTTATTCTGATGAAGTTTCTACTTGGAGATGAAAGCGTTTAATAAAACATTTGGAGTGGATTACTGGCTTGGCTTATTCTGGTTCAGTTGATTAGATCTCTTTCTAACACAGAGATTGAGCAGCACAGGTTCCTAGCTACAATGCCTTCGTGTAACGATAAGTGCAGATAAAGCATGCAGCTCCTGCCTGTGAGAAAAATCTACTCAGAACAGATCAATGTAATTTTTGAATAACAGAAGCCATGATAAAGTGTAAAAACTGAAAAACAGTGTAGGTCTAATCCAGAAACTGGGCACTGGAGCTTGGTAAGCCTGGTCACAAAGCTTCTGCAGCGACAACTTTATTTTTTAGAGCCTTTCAGCTGCACTTCCTCAAAGGCTCCTTCAGAAAAATACAGTTTGCATGGTTTTCAGAAAAGGGTTCTACATTATACTATCATAAACACTATGAGCTCAACATGGCTGCTCAGTGAAACTGTCCTCTTCTTCATTGAAATATATGGCATTGTGGATTGTGGTGATATCAGTTGAGGGAATAAGTACATGAAGAGCTTAGCAAACTGCTTAAAAGAAATGTAATATATTAAATTAATAGGTTACTGCAAAATTACCTTACAATGTAGAAACTCTCTGGAGTTATGCATGAATCTGTGATCTCTTTCTGACTGTGTTACTGCTGCTGCACACATTCACTCTCACACTATAAATTCGTGTTACCATTCTTAGCATCTAATAAACTCCCTAACCTAAAATATTAAGAGAAATTTGTTTATTCACATGATACAATTTGAACCTATAGCTAGAATTTATAGATAAGTGATTAACAACTGTGCAGTGCTAAATATCAAGCTAGTCATAGAGCAATGAGGCTCTATGACAGCTTAGATAAGACTCAAGGCTTTCATAGCACTGGTAATATGAGGAAAAAAGAGATACATTAAATTAGTAATGCCACATTATGGAACAATCGGCATTAGGTAGGATTAGGGGAGGAGTCATGCTAGTAAAGTCTGCATACTTTGAATAGATGACATCACAATAAGGTCAGACAAGTATGCTCAAGTATGCCCAAGGCTGTATGATGTCACTTGTGCAACAAAGTGCCTCGTCACTACCACATGCAAAGTGATAGACATGCCAAGGAGGGCCAACACAGCAAAATGCCAACCCAGCTCATCATCCAAGTTCATTATATAAACTAGGAAGAAAGAAGAAAATAGGAGAGTTAGAAAAAGATAAAAGCAATCAGAAGAAAACACATAATGATAACCTTAAGGCATAACTATTGAGGGAGAAAAAGGGCACATTTGTATGGGAAAGGTTCTCATTTTGTAAATAAGAAGAGGCAGGGTAACTGAGAAAGGTAGAGAAGAATGGTTGTGGGACAGACTGAGAGAGCAGGATAGGTTGCACGGGCACACAAAAAAATAAAGATAAAATACAGACACAGATGGGAATAATACTGGCAAAAAAGTGGGGACAACAATAGATGAGACAGACTGACAGTGGTTAGACAACTGGCAATTGGGTGGACTGGACAAAACCAAGGTACTGGGAGAGGCACACAAGTCAAGAGAAGATATAAATGGGGATAGGACAGATCTCTCCCCAAATCAGAGGTCAACCTACACAGTATCAGTCACCTCCATGTCTGATATATGCAGGCTGCACCATTGGTGGCATGATGGTTGGGACTTTTGTATTGCATGATTCAACCAGCCATGCCTGTAAGATGGTGTACAGCTGCTGGTGCATCTCTGATAAGAGCAGCTCATGTAGCTGATGTCAAAAGACCACAAGGGACCCCTCTGTGTATTGCTCACCAGACAGCCCACTAAGTCACCTTCAGCAGGAAAGGCAAGTTTGGTGACATAGCCCAAGAGACATTGATCAGCACAAGCTGAGGTGACAACTGTCATTTCCCTACCACTCCCATAACTGGGCCTGCAGAATGAGAACATATTAGTAAAAACATGTTACACATGCAATTTAAGCTGTACAATACATTAGTGAACATGCCATACACATCCCAACACTGGGAGATGTACATTTGCTTCCTATAACATCCTTTCATGTTCTCTGTCTCTGCTCCTCAGCCTCTGTAAGACAAAGTAGGAAACAGTACAGTGATGGTCCTGTAGCAGAGAAAAAAGATATATTGCAGTAAAAGTCTGGCTGGTTGTCCACACCTCTGCTTCCCACTGACTAAGCAGGTCAAGGTGACACTGTCACAGGTCACTCTACCAATACCTGTGCCATCAATCAATATATTGCAAACTCATGTCAGCCATAAACCTTGTAAAAAAGTCCATCCCAACGTCTTAGCAGGTGTTTCTGGAAGTCTCTGTGGAGGAAGAACAGAAAAACATTGTCCTTCCTAGGACAGTACACAGCAGCCCTGATGAACATGGTACCTGAAGCAGACATGCTCATTCTGTCAGGTGTACTAGCAGAACAGATTTATAGTCTCATGTACATTGATGCACCTTTGTACATCACATGATGGGCATTGTAGAGGAGTCATTCTGTGTTTCTGATACCATGCAGGCAGTACAGTCACAATGAAACAAACTTCACTGATGCAGTGTACAAACATATTGTGCAGAGCACCAGAACGGGCAGAGACTAGCATGTTTATACCACTTAGTGTTGAAAGCATCACACTTTAAGTTTGTGATTCAGAGATAGCTATGATGTAGTCTATCATTAACACACTACGAGGCCAAAATTTATGGGATATAAAGTGATGATACCACATTGCAGGAGACCAGATAAATAAGATCAATTGTAAAATTAGAAGATTACCACCTTAGAACATTGGATTCTGAAGTAGGCATGCTGAATGAAAACAAGATACCTGGTAATGTAACCATGCACTATAATGAACACCTGTGGTGGATGGCAGCACCAGTGACATAGAGTGACTGCTCTATGTGAGTGTGGGAATGTATTGCAAAGCTATGACACTGTCATATCAAGATTTGGTGGGGGCACATTAGGGGGTCAATGCACACATAGGGCAAGACATGCCAACGAGGACATAATGATCCTGGTACTTAGTGTGAGATATAGTAATACATAACATGGAGGACAGGAAGTTTAGTGCTGGACAGGGTGCCAAGGCAACATGTGCATAGCTGCAGTTGGTATAAGAAAGCGAGAAACTGTTGCAGGATAACAAGGGACAGGTAGGTTGTGACAAGGGACAGGTAGGTAAGTACCATATGAGACTGGGGGACAGCATGCAGTCATATGAGGTTTCTGCATTCAGCCATGCATACACACTGCTTGACATGTGTACATGGCTTGCCATGGGTCCATGAGAGACACAATTAATGGGAAGGTTCATAAATCAGGAAACAAATGTGATAATATAGAATGTAGCATTTGCATTCTAGCCAAAGGTCACACAGACAAATATTTTTGGGAGTAGATGTTGCAACTGGTAGTACAGGACATCAATGCTGTCTGTGACCATTATAAGGGTCTGACATCAGGTTCAGCAAAGAATAACTAATATGGTATTGCATGCCAGGAACAAGGAATAGGATATTACGAAGAACATGACCACCTCAAGAGGTCGACCACTAACCCAGAAAAGGCTGACAGAGATGTGGGATTTGCTGATGCCCTTGTTGGTGGTTGGGCTGACCTTCATACTCGATGAGGACCTGAATATGGGAGCTGGATGGGTGATGACTGCCTGAGTGTCTGTAGGGGATGCTCCAGTTTAATATTAGATTTTACATTGCCATATCATATTGTTCACTTCAATTAAGACAAGACTTATTCACCAAAAGGCCTTTGTAAATCTGTTCTCCAGGGACCCTGGTCTACATATATAAGACATTGCCAAAAAGATATGCAGTTATCCAGACAGTATTCACAGATTTTATTTATTTGTTTATTTATTTAGTTAGTTATTTATTTGTCTTTTTATCAGGAAAGTCGGACTGGTTAATACACATTTTTATCAGAGGCCTGGGTAGAAAAGCTCCATTTGTTTACATTGCATTATACAAAGGTCCAGTTAAACACATAGTAATTATATTTCTATTTACATTTATACACAAACAGTAGCTACATTTATATGTCCTAAGATTTTGCGGACAGAGGTAGAAGTTACTAAACAGAAAGCCCACATGCAACTTACTGGATTGTACAGGCAACAGTTATGTACAGAAATTGTTTGTCATTTCAGTGAGAAGGTGAGCGTGATGAGTTTAAGAAAATTATTTGGGAGTGTAATATAGTTAGCACAAAGTCTTAACATGGTTAGTTTTTAATAAAATATTAATTTTTAATTAATGATTGGATTCTGTCATCTAATAGCATGCCTGCCTTGGAGGCGGGGTTGGGGGGGGGGAGCCAACCGTTTATTGTAACTTATTCTTATGCTTTCATAGGTTCTACTGGTGGAGGTTCCAGCTGAATGGGTCAGCACATACCTGATATCAGCAGGTCATCTATGGTTTAAGATGATGACAATGTATACGATTCACACTATGATGACACAGTTGCACTGTCAGCAGTACTGGCATTGGGGGGTTCACACACACACACACACACACACACACACACACACACACACACACACACACACACACACACACACACACACACACACACCCTCCCCACATACAAAGAACCTGTGGAGGGACACATGTTAGGCAGGCATCTTGTAACTGTGAGCCTCAATCAGGCTACTCAGTATTCCCCAACTGAAATGACAGGTATGACCACTCTGCCTCTGATGTCTGTGTATACCCAATAGAGTAGAGTGGAAGTGGTCTTTCTGATGCTATAAGTCCAGATCTGAACCTTACCTGGTTAAAATACTTGGTATTAATCAGCAGATGTGAAATCAGTGATGCAGGTACAAACAGCTGCTACACACACCATTAGAGAGATGGTCAGTTTGCTGTGTAGTCTGTGGGGCAACAAGCAACACATACATGACAAGCAAGACAACATCCAGTACCTGAAGAGTGGCATGGACTATAGTGAGAGATACCAGATGTTCTTGCTCAAGGCACTGGTGGGTAACACTGTATTCCTTAGTGTGTACATGAGGGAGATGGTAAGTAATCATGCTTCAGTCTGTCTCTGCAAGTCTTGCTGTTTGTGGCCATGGGGGGATCTGGATGCAATGTGATCAGTCCCAGTTTGGGTACACCCATGTGAGAAAATCATTCTTGAGACAGTGTCAACATTAGCTCTGGCCACCGATCCCACAACAACAAGGTATAGCTGCTCTCTTATATGTACCCATAAATGCTCCACAGCCTCTGCCCCTGGGAAACCTCACCAGGCTACATGCTCTCATGCTGATGGTCTGACACTATCACTAATGCCTTTGGGCAGAAGGAGCATCATAATTTCTGTTTTCCATCATCTGAGTCTTGGCTGCTGTACTCTGATGGCTGTCACCATGGACCAGCACAGGAGGGTGCACATGCATGCTTCCATAGCTCTAATTCATCCCTGTCACAGACCTATTGAGCACTGCAGACCACCAAACAATGCACTGCCAAATTTGTGATACAACAGCTCCATCCCACCACTGGAGGATGTGATCCCTGAGTCTGCACAACCTGTTGCCAGAATGTATAGCTACGATATCCATCTTCCGTCATCCTGGCCAATTTGCTAGTACCACTGTTACCTGCCATTATGCCCTCCCATCAGTGCAAATTTGGGTGTGCCTTGCCACCCCTATCCTGTGTGGGTCTAATATACAGAATGGCTTGTCCATGCACAGTATTGCATAGTCTTGGTTTGATAATGCATGCACCATTTTATTTTTCATTGTCTGTGTCATGGCCCATAGTTAATTACCAGGTGCCACCTCTTTGCCTGTGACATGACATGCTTCACTCAACTCTGTATCACATGGGAATCTGCTGCTACCATTTCTGGCTGTCCTGGTCCTTGTCTGTTGCTCCAGCATTTATGGTGGGCCCACCTGGCATATTTCCTTACTGGTGCAGCTGTTTCCACATAACAATATTAAGCAACTTGATGTATATCACAGACATCTGGCTGTATGTCCCTACTGATAACTGCAGTGCCCCACTGGATGCATCAAGAGAGCAAAGAATACCTCTCAACTGTCCAGATATTCCCAGAATGGCCTGATTTTTGCATCTTATTTTTGGTGTTTTCTCCATAACGTTGGTGCTATTCTGGAACAGGTGGGGCCTTTATGGCAATGTGTGTGCAATCAATGTTTCCCAGAACCTCAGTGAAATGAGCAATGTTGTGAAATGCTCACATAGTGGTGATGTTCTCCTCTTCAGTCTTTGGTAACCATATCTGTTCCTTCACATGCTACATCATAATATTTGGGTACTGGTGTAAGATTCACAAGACTGAAACCTATGACATTTGTTGCATGTTTCCTGTATATGCTGAAAGGTCCCTATTTATGGGCTGTTTAAATGTAGATACACCTTACTCAAGATGTGAAACCCAATTTTTTTCAATAATATGCATATCTGTTTAAATGATAAAAGGTTATCTTGTACCATAAGCTATTTATATCACTTCTTCCATTAAGGCTGATCTACATTTAATATAACAGGACAAAAAATCACAAGAACTATTGAACTCTCATCCTGTAACGGGTTAAAAATGTCATGTAGACATGAAATAATCACATCAGATCACAGTGTAAGTAGGTTTATTCCAAATGTATAGAAGCAGGAACTAAACAGTGTGTTCAAACAAGTGAACAGCATTGCTGATTCATTAGTACTAACAAGACAACATACAGTCATTATAAAATAAAACCTTCATACTCTTCTTCTAAGAGTTAAGCTCTACATTTTTTTGAAAAGCATGGCACATAAATGGTATCAGCGTACCTCAAGAAACTCAGTATATTTTGCAATATTAATTACTTTTGACAAATAATGTATGTAAACAGTAAAGTCAAAGAGTTAATTTAAATTCTCTTCGAAAATAATTCCTTATTCTATAACACTGTAATATATTCATGGTTGTATGTTACTGCGGGGTCTATGGTTAATCATCAAAGGTTCACTTTCGCAACCTCCCTTCCTCGAACAGAAAACATCCAACATTCACTTAAGTGAATGTTCACATCAGTGAATGATTTACACTGGGAATGGAAGTAGTTGGCCACCACCAGGAAATTTGCCCTTTTCCCCAATGTAGTGCAATCTCGGAGTTGGTATATATAGTAAGAGGGGGCGTGGGATGCAGCTCCCCACCTGGGTGAGTTTGACATACTACGGTGTGTCTGATGGCCAACATTTGATCATCACACACACCGGACTATGTCAAACCCACCCAGGGGTCTATATCACTTTGTTGAACTGCAAATCTGTGAACACCTCTTTGTTGAACATCTGTTTATCAAAGCTGCATATTGTCGAATGGACCTTTCAGCAAAATTTTTCCTAGGGAAAACTAATGGTTAGCCACCCTAGCGACTGTGAACAAAATCATAAAACTTAACACCTACCCAGGTGGAGGGCTATGTCCCCCCACACCCCTTCTAAATAAATATACCAACTCTGAGATTACACTACAGTGGGGAAAATTCCAGATAGTGGCTAACCTCTGGTTTGCCCTAGGAAAAACTTTGCTGAAATGTCCGTTCAATGATTAACAGCTTCAATAAATAGGTGTTCGACAAAGAAAGGTTCGCTGATTTGTGATTCAACAATGTGATATAGTCCCTTTGTCAATCCCCACCCCCTTACTATATATACCAACTCCAAGATGGCACTGCAATGGGGAAAAGGACAAATTTCCAGGTGTGGTCAACTATTTCTATTCTCTGTGTAAACCATTCACTGATGTAAATGTTTGCTTAAGTGATTGTTCAATGTTTTTGGTTCAAGGAACGGAGGTTAGTGGAAGTGAACCTTTGATGATTAACCACAGACTCATAACTGAGATGGTGTGGATGCGCATATTGCTTCCATAACATAGCGCATTTGAATTCTTTCTAGAGATAGTGTGTACTAAATGTCACCTATTCATATTTTCTTCCTAAACTCTCATAGGATCATAGGAAGTTACTAGGCTATTGGTCCTGAGGCCCTTACAAGCCTAGCCAGGAATTTAACCCATGTTCTGACACATCTCGCCAAACCTATTTAATGATACCTCTCACCTTTACCCCAAGTATAGACTGATTAACTCCATTTCAACTCAAATCAGAATAAAATCAAATGAAAAATAGTCTCCAAAAAACAAGAATCAAACATACTCCACTATACTAAAATCCTCCAAGGAGGAGACATTCACCCTAATCCTGGCCCCATCTATCACAGCCAACATCAAGACAATTCCCTAACATATACTTCACTAACTTCACAATGGTCTACCCCCCCACCCTGGTAATTTAACTTTTGCTGACATAAATATTACAAGCATAAGAAGTAAAACTAATGAACTACTTGTCTGGATTACCCAACACAAGCCTGACATTCTCAGTATAACTGAAACGTGGCTTAAACTCTGCATAAACAACTCTGAAATTACACCCCAGCAATAATATCATCCATAATGACCATATAAAGAGGAAAGCTGGTGTTATTGCTATTATATTTCCAAATAGGTACCACATTTCCCTATGATAAACCAATACCAACATTCACTTGAGCAGAACTTCATATTAATTTCCTGAAAATAAACATATATAAACAAATATTAATTACTGTCATTTACATCCCTGCTGATGATAATAGAGCTACACTGGAAGATATTCTACACTGGATATTCATAACAATTCCAGAAGAAAATGTACTTCTAGGTGATGTTAATAGAAATTCCAGAAGAAAAAATAATTCTAAGTGATGTTGATGTAATTTGGTTAAACATAACTTCTAACTCCCCTACAGCTAGTATAAACTTACACAATTTCACACATCTAATTAATAGTCTCACACATTATAGCATGCCATCAAATTACTTATTAGACTGGATCATAATATTAGATCCTAGCAAATTCACCACCACAGGTACAATGTCAAACTTTCTCAATGACCATCTCCCAGTCTATACAGCTAGATTATATTTTCCCTGTTCCGAAAGAAGGCTGGGCCTCCTTGAAATTGATTACATGTATAGATCTACAATTGTGGAACTCCACACATTTCTGCTGACCTCACAAGACCCAAACATGGTCAAACTTTTGAGGAAAATAAATCTAAGATGACTTCTCTGCTTAATCTAGCAGCAGCATATCGGTGTCAAACAGGAATGGAAATCAAACCAGAAGTAGATAAAAATCAGGCAGCAATTGAATGTGCAAAAAAACAAAAGAAAATATATAAGGTGAAGGACCAGATGAGAAGGCAAGAAATGTGGAAAATGCATAAATATAGTTGCAAGTATAGAAAACTTCCGGAAGAACCTCATGTTGATCAGGAATGAATGCAGGAATGGTTAAGGAGAGGTGAAGTCAAACCGAGATGAAAGGCTAATATTGGCAGCCCAAGATAGTGGGATGCATACACATTGCTTTACAAAGTCCATTGAACATGTGGAAGAAATAGGCAAATGTAGATTTTGTAAAACTGAATTGGAAACAGTCGCACACCCCGTTGCTGTTTGTGACATACTAATGGCAGTAGGACTGTATACTAAAAGACATAATAATGTGACAAGATTACTGCAATGGGGATTGTGCAAACATTATGGTACTGAAGTGGTTCATAAACACTGGAAACATAGCCACAAAGCATAATAGAAAATGATGAAGTTACATTACATGGGATCATCCATTACCAACAGTCCAAAAGATCGATGCTAGAAAACCAGATATAGTGGTCCATGAAAAGAAGACAAAAGTAGGATTGATCATTGAAATTGTCACACACAGTGACTACAGTGTCTCACATACAGAGACACAAAGTCATAAAATATCAGGATCTGCAGGCAAAAACGAGAGCAATGTGGAAGAAAGATACCTAGATAGTTCCGATAGTAGTAGGAGCAACGGGTCTTATAAAAAAAGAATCTACAATCATATTTAGATACCAATACATGTAAACTCATACAAATTGCAGAAGGAGTCATTACTGGGCACATTGCAGGTACTGCAAAGAGCACTTTTAGCTGACATCAAAGACTGAAACAATACTAATTTCATGGACTTTAATCGTATTTTGACTTAGGAATGGGGTCCATTCCTGTCATGGTATTAGAAACCTAAAAGACCTGGAGAAATTAAAAAAAAAAAACAGACGTCACACATTCAGTTAACTAATTAACACCCATATAGTTTGGAATGTTGCACCTTTTAAAGCATGCACACATACTTACATTTTCTGAAAAATTAACCTAAAAAGCACAGTATAAACAATGCTTTTTTTTACTGTGGGACATCCAACACTAGCAGTCTTAGTGTCAGTTCATTAATAAATCCTTGTTTTTTTTATATTTCTACCTGTTATAAGCAGGTAAGTCACTTAGTTAAGAAGTCAGACCTAAGAAAGGTCTGGATGTCATGGACACCATAGGGAGCGATGGGTGTTAACTGGAAGTATACAAAAATGGCACAATAGGCTTGAATGAGATAACTTATTAACACCTATGTTACGTATTAACACCTATGTGATGTGGAATATTATACCTATAGCATCCTATACATATCTTACATTCCAGACAATTTAATGAAAAATAAGCTTAAAATTCATAAAATGAGCAAATGCAAATATTGTGTGAAAATAAAGGCTACAACTGTACAGCCTAGTAACCTCCTTTGAACCTATGAATCTAGATGATTGATTGTAATAAAAATGGTCACAATAAACTATTCTAACATGTTTTACAAAATGCATATCAGTCCAGCAAAGCCCAAGTAATTTCTGATCAGTGTGATCATGACAGCAGAGTCTATCATATTCATTTATATACGACCCCAGTACCTATCAACTATAACAACATTATTGGTGGTATACATAATAATAATAATAATAATAATAATAATAATAATAATAATAATAATAATAATGGTCATAGTAAAGTAGTTCAAGTTCATTTCACATAAACATACAGTAACCACAATAACTGTTCAACTTAATTTTGCATAAATGAACACTAATGTAAAACCAGGTTAATGACAATTTAAATTGAGCAAACAATGAAAAGGTCAGTTACTTTCATCCCCAGATAGCTCCTACCTACACAGCAATTAAAGCCACTTTGTTGACTGTATAAACTTCTGATATCTGATTGTGATAACAATGCCCACAGTTACATATTTCAGTTTTGTTTCACACAGACATATTCAATTATTCCAGCTTCTACCACTCAAATCACATTAGTCCTGAAAAACCAAAATAATGACCAAACAAGAACAATCATTTTTATCAATGGATATCTACTATATTCAGCAATAATAGTTATGTTGTTGTTTGAGTATATCTAAAATATCCAACTGCGACAAAATAAAAAATAAAACAAACTATGGGGCACAGTAGCAACATATATCAACTCAGATTCTCAAAGTTCCTTATCAGTCACACAACTACTCAACATCACTCTTAAAAAGCCTAACACTGCCCATGTGTGGCTGTCTGCTAGAAATTCCATTTTAAATTATCATCAGCTTTATACTAAGCATTTCACTATATTTTTAAATCAAAATCAAATGTTTTTAGACATTAAGAAATGAAACATTTCAGATGCTAGCATCATCAACGTTTATAGTTTGTATGTTTGGTAGGATTCTTCCGTAGTCTTCCATGTTGATGGCACCTAGTAAGAATGTTTTCTCTGGATATGTAATATTTCTTTTTGAACATTTCTTAATGTTCATTGACTTTTCTTGGGCATTCAAACAGAGGAGTCTCTTTCTGCAACTCTAGAATATTACAGATCTCACAATATCTGTGTTTTTATGACAGTGTTGGTGTGATAATTCTGGCTGCTCTTCTTCCTTGAAATTTGATGCATTTGCCTTATACAGTGCCTGTGATTTTTTAATGTAGTACATTATTTTGTCTCCATAACACAGGGCTGCACACTTTCTCATACATGCTTTACTTTTACTTTGCATCCAGATTCAAACCTTTCTGATTACCAAGTAGGTTTAAATTTTACCTGGTTTTATTCCAGCATTTTAAATGGTATTGTTTATGAGTGTGTGTGTGTGTGTGTGTGTGTGTGTGTGTGTGTGTGTGTGTGTGTGTGTGTGTGTGTTTTATTTTCTTTTACTTTAACCAGCAAACAAAAGGACTAAAAAAGATAGGTAAGATGAGGAGTAGGAAGGGGAAATTTGTGATGTAGGTGAGAAAATGAGCCACTGTTCAAAACACGAAAAAATCAAGAATGCATATCGAAATAGAAACAAACTGAGACACCTTTTTCAAATTACATAGTGTATGAAAGAAATCAAAACATACTTTCAGGTAACTCATTTTTAACACCTTGTAAATTAATGACATTACTCATGGCAATGTATGGACACAACACTGACCAGACTGAAGTAACACCTGAGAATGCCTCTTCCTTTTGAAAAAACATTTATATACAAGCACATGCCATTCAGATGTACCATAGAGGGTGCTGAAACATTTCTAGTGGAACCCCAAATGATTAAACACAGGTAGAAGAGAGAATTAACTCATCTCTAAGAATGATTTACAGAACTGTCTCTCTCTCTCTCTCTCTGTATATATATATATATATATATATATATATATATATATATATATATATATATTTATATAGATAGATTGACAGATATTCATCACTGGTCAGTTTGTCCTTGGAGCAAATAATCCAAAACAAGCCAGCTCATGGGATCTGCAGTTGGGTTTATTCTTATCCACTTAGATCTTTAATTTCTGATTGAATTGCCTTGTGGTTTGGATCCCACAGTAAGTTTCCTTCCCATTGATTTGCCTAGTGTTTTGGACCACTCAGATGCCTTCTGTTTTGAATTTTTATTTTAGTTGGGCATAACTGGATTATCCTGGGAGAATCTTAGCTAATCTGTGAGGTGAGATTATTGAAAACTGCAAAGTACATCCTGTACATGTAAATGTTTAGTGGGGCAGACACTGGCCACAAATACTGTCAGTAAAATGAAGAACCATTCTGAAGACACAAACTTGCCCCTGGCATAACGTACAAGTACCCGCTACCAAAATTTGCCCAACAGTATTAAGATATTATACATGTTACAACAGTACACACACACACACACACACACACACACACACACACACACACATACACACACACACACCTATATATATATATATATATATATATATATATATATATATACACACACACACACACACACACACACACACACACACACACACACACACAAAACCAAGCAAGCTTTTAGATTCCCCAGTGGACAGGAGAGAATGTCACATGTCTGTGAATGTAAGGGAGAGAAATCTGAGTTTAATGCCTTATATGTACCACATTTAGCCTAAAACGTGGAAGCTACTCTTTCACATCATATCCAATCATTGGCCCTCAAACTGAATTGTGAATAGGCTTCCTGGAAAGTCAAGATCTCTTCATTTTTTAAAGAAGTAACAGCCATAACAGAGTCCATTTTTGTCTTCTGTTAATACCTGCCACTTGTTTGACCATTTCCTATACTACAAACTTTTCTGTCTCTTACTAATGAATCATGCAAGTCACCAAATTTACAGTCTTTAGATTAGATCTTTAATTCAGTAACAACACCATCTATAGTATCTGTAGAATTTTATGCACCTGTCAAGAACAAATGACAAAATATAGAAATTGGTTTCTAGGCTCACACTATTTCCTGACTTCCTGTCTTAGTGCTGTTATTTTATTGTTTACTTCATCAAGAAAGATAAAAATGTATTAAATACATTCAAGTCTTCTTCACTAATATAATGAAAAATACATCAAATTTAGGAAGGTCATTAATATTGCTTATCATATTACTGAATGCTCTACACCACTGAGAAGAAAAAATTAAGAACAAAGTACAGAAAGCACATTTTTTCACCTGGAAAATGCATTAAAAGTAAAGTGTCATAGGGTTAGAGGTCAAAACAGCAAACCTCATATGAGGAAATGCTTTTTGAACCTTTAAAGAAGAGTGATTGCTCATATGAGCAAATATTGTTGTCTATGGTGTTTTTGCTAGCTGCTTTTTGTATATAGCATGGTGCAGCTGGGACAGGGAATTTGACCTTACCCTTCTGTTCATTGATTTCAGAGTTTGTATACATAATTAGCATAGGATAGATAGGGCATAGCCTCAAGTCCCCCTGCAAAAGAAAAATAGTTTGTTTTTTATTTTGATCATTTTAGATTCTAGATTGTTCTTTCTGTATACACTGACATCAAGATGATTGACGTAAAACAAGTTGAAACAACAAAAGCTGACATGTTCTGTGCATGCTCTGGGAATTACCCTGGAGCAGACTAAAGCATTGACAAGCATTTTTGTTGCGGAGTATGTCTCCTGCACCCCCCCATGTGGAGGGTGTGCACTCCACACCCCCTGGTAATTTATATATATATATATATATATATATATATATATATATATATATATATGTATATATATATATATATATATATATATATATATATATAGTTGTGAAAACATTTTTCAAGGATACCTACTGTAGTACTGAGAAGGAAATTCAGGAATGTTAGTGGAAATATCAGGTAATATTAATAGCCTGTAATGATAATGCTACTACTATAGTCAACTACCTAGTGATTTATGTTCACATATAATATGAAGCTGCCTTTGAAGTTACATGCATCCATGATTAGAAAGGTTGACCAGCACAGTTAGACAAACTGTTAAATAGGCCAACTGGCACAGTATTGAATTTAATACTTAGAAGTTTCCAATCATTTATTCTGGAAATGTCAACAAAGAGTCCACCTATGGTATAGACAACAACATCATAACTCCTGTAAATTATTAAATCAGCTGACCATTTGCATTTCTAAAGATCTTTCATTTGCTTAATGTTCAAATGACAAGTAAAAAGATTCATGACATCATACCTCTCAACTGTTAAGCATTATGTAGAATTCTTGATTTTTGCCTCATATTTTTTGGTCTTTTACTCATGAAATGTGTGGATTTCTGGCAACTCATTGAGGATTGTAGTCACTTAATCGTGACAGACATTTGAGTTTCAGAATTTATAACCTTCAAAGAAATTAACCTGATGCAAAACATGTTATTCTAGTAATGTCAAACTTATAAGTGCAAACTTTAAAATATGACCTGAATTTAGGCCTTTGAAAATCCTTAAAAAAATCTGACCCTGATTTTGGGCCTTTGTCTCTCTTTAAGTTTTGGCTTTGTCCAGAATTCCTGTACCAAGATGTTAGCAGGTATGCATAGCACTGCGACAAATATTATTTATACTATTGTTTTAACATCAGCTGATGTTATGCTTGCAATTAATGCTGCATTGATAGCACGTAATACCAAACAGAGCACACTATTGTGCATGCACTTAGAAATGAACATCAGTAAGTTGAAAATTGAACATTCATACACTAGAAAATAAATTAAATTAATGATGGGAAAATGCTGAGTACAATGTATTATTTGATTACTATTAAGGGGTGGTCTAATCAAGGCTTTAAGAGGTCTCTATAATGACATTGTGGGAGATAACCGTCTGACTTCATAACCTCATTTAACAATAATTTACTATCTCTTTTAGACTGGGCATTCAAATATGAAGGGAGTGTTTCATTCTCAAGAAATTACAAGATAGTATAGTCTTCTAAGAGAAATATGAATATCTGCATTTAAATAAGACAGCTGTTCTGGCAAAGTTAATTTTACACCATGATATAACTTAACTGTGAGTAAGTCTAAATTTTGATTCACTATTTATAATCACGTGTTCTGGAGGGGCATTTTTTTCCTGTACACAGGAATATATGCTCCTGTTGTTCTTCTATTTGGTCTTAAAATGTTATTTCTAAGCCCTGCATTTCATTTTTGTCACTTTACTTAATGTTATTTAAGTACTGACTGTCCATAATAAGCTTTCTGTGTAAAACTGTATATAAGCTCATTGTCCACATCATATTAATTTCATAGTAAATATCTTAAGCTGCACTTACCTTTAACTTTGATCATACTTCATTGGT
>NC_056732.1:203835505-203943005 GCF_019279795.1 Protopterus annectens | reverse complement strand
GTCTAGAGGCGTGTCTAAGCCGGCATGAGGTGAGCAACCTAATGTGCTGACAGCCACGGTCCGCCCACAATAGTAATGGCAGCAGCCAGGTCCCGTGCAGAATGAAACGCACGTACAGTATGCAACATAGTACCCGTCCCAAATTAACGGAGAAGCAAATACAAGCCACGAAGGCATAAGTGTACCCGTCCAAGGAGCAAAGGATACGCATAAGACCGCGTTCGTCCCGCAATGCACCGTCAGTGTTTACACTCAGAGAAGGTGTACAGCCGCATGTCAGCGCCGCACCGACATAGGAGCAGCGATTAAGGTCACCACCTGTCCCACTTTGGTTGGGGCAGTCTCTCCATGGCCAGTTGTGTCCCGAAAAAGCGTATTAGAAATGGCTGATGTGCTACGATTGTAGGACACAATGATATCCCGTATTTAATGTAATGGTAGCATGAATTGGTTATTTCTGTAACAGAAATACCTAAATGACACAAGAAACAGAATAAGCAAGCAAATTGCCACAACAATAAGCTTATATTTAGGCAAACAAGTGAAGTTCTATGCTATATAGTGACCGTTTGTATGTGTCGGCCTGTAAAGTCAGATGTGAGTCCCGGAAATATCCCAGATCGGAAACTGGAAAAGGTGGAAACCCCAGTAGCGACATGGGCATGGTCACCAGGGTTACCTGCTGTCCCAATGTGCCATGGACAGTCCCTGATTGGACAGTTGTGTCCCTGCAACAATCGTAAAATGGAAAATGACCTCCGATCCCTGTCAAGAAAATTCCGCAATATACATGTAATAGTAGCATAAAACATATACATTACTATATGAAACACAGACATGGCATAAGAACATAAATAAGGAACCCAAATGCTTACAGAATAAACATAGTATGGCAAACAAGTGAAGTTCTGTCAACTGCACTAGCCGTGGGTATGTGTAGTCCTGCAAATTCCGAAGTTTCCACATAACATGCCCCACTATGGGCATTGGAAAAGGTGCCAACCATAATGGTCACAAGCAGTAGTGACAGTACATAGCCGGGTAGCTGTGTTGACATAACAACAGTAAGGAAGCAAGATACCTCAAACACAGGCAAACATGTGCATAGCAACATATCCCACACCCAGCAACGTCTCTGTTGCATACACTGGATGGCGTATGATGAAGTGTAATATCCAGAAGCAGAACCCATGCATTCGGATGTACTACACAATAGCCTCATTGTACATGTCAGTCCCACCCATGTATACCTCTGCACCCAAACCTGCTAGCATCCGTGTGCAGCTATACAACCACACACAATGTGCATACCTGAACTGTGGTAAGATGTTTGTGTTAGGCAATGCCACAGCGGGCAAATCATTACCCACATGTCACCAACCCACCGCAGGTACAGATATGTAAATGGCTGCATGTGAATGTGTCAGCAGAATGTGTACATCCGCATGTAGTATGTACCCGTCCAAACCATCTAGGTTTGCATACGACACGGTGCACATAACTGTACACATGTGGACAAGTCGGTCGTTGGACCACCGCATCGATGATTATCTATGCAGTGAAGTCGATCACATATAAGCGGAACAGGTGCCTACCAAACAGGACGTCCTAACAGGGTGCTACAGGCAAAGAAGGGAAGCTGGGACATCACATGTGGAGAGTAGCGTAGCTGGACGGACAAATACACACGGTCAAGGTAAAGGGCGGAACAACATGCATATGGCGGATGGATGTTGTTCGTAAAATATATAGAAACACATATGAAGTTCCAGTTTAGACTCGAAATACTATATAATGCATTGAATTGTACCGTACAATATGGCAGTAGAACTAAGCCTGCATGTAATTGGTGAAGCTAAGCTGTAGTGTGATGGAATTCTGAACCTGGCAGTAAGCAGTACAGCAGGCTCATGTCTGTCATCATTAATTATTTGCTGGGTTACAGAACAATAAATGTATGTACATGCATAACAGCACTCCTTCCCCAGAGGAGGATGGCCTTGTGAGCTCTATCGAAGATAACAGTACAACTCCTTACCAGAGAGACAAAGCAACGTATTAAGAAATTAACTGTCCACTGTATCGTAACAGTCTAGGGTCCTTGAAACAGCTACAATCACAAAAGGACACTGTAATGTACAAGGTGCCTTGCAAGGCTGTGTTATTCCCATGGGAAAACATTTTAAAAGCACGACCCCAGCACCCACGTATGTATAGACTATTGCGGACCATAGTGATGGAAATGCCCTGTGACCGACCACGTCAGTAAGGTGGGCAAAAGCTGATTGTAAACACTATATAAAGAAACTGCTTACTGTATAGAGTCAGACAAAACTCACATACTTGGACTGTATATTATTTAGCCTGCCTGTGTACACTACTAAAACTTTCGAACCCGAGCCTCCTGTGTTATCGGCTGTCACTTAGAAAAGCCTACTGATAACTACAGTCTGGTTTTAACAACTTATTTCACATTGTGATCCTTGTAATCCGAATTCCCTTGGTAAGCTACAGGTCAGAGTGCATGGCTGGTTAGACATGTGCGCTGGAGAATATGCATAAATGGTTCTTCTTGAATGAAAAGACCTCCGACTGAATTGTTGTGTGTAAAGAGGCTGTTTACTGTCTGATCTGTGGCTGAAAAGCGGGAAACTGGATCCCAAGAAGAAAGCGTGCAGCCTTAAACAGGAGGCCCAGGTAAGGAGTGTTTGCCTTTTGTCTCTATTGTAGATCAGGGACCAGACTACATTGTGTTTCTGTTAACAGTAGTGATATCGGGTCGAAGACCTACCCACATACTGTTAAATCTGAACATAGGTCACGGGAACACACAGCAGAGTAAATAGTGATTGTAGACACTACAGTGGATACAGGGAAGGAGACACCACGTGGTATGACAGAAGATGCGTAGCAGCCGTGTAGAGGATATGGGAGATTATTGAAGAAACAGATCATGTGATCCGCGTTTGACGGGTGGCGTGAAGAATATGCAATCGCAGAGAGCACATAATGTGAGTTACGCAGCAAAATGGGGTAATAAATATGACATTGATGGTATATTACACAAAATATCGTTACTGAAACATTGTAATCCCTGAAAATTTGATGCACATGTTCCAGGGTAAACACCTGTTCCACCCTGAGAGGGATAGTCCCTCTTTGGCCAGCCGTGTCCTGTAAACAAACCGAACAAATGGCAAATGTCCTGATATCTCAGGACAAACATTTCCCAGATATATATCAAAATGGTAGCATAAAACAGTAAATTTGTATGTGGAACAGCAAAATATAATAATAAACAGAATAAGCAACTGAAATGCTACAACAATTGGTCGCTCTCCTGGCAAAGCGTGAATTCCTGTCCTATGTACTGGCCGTGGGTATGCATTTTCCAGGCAAATTACACGTTCGAACACTAATGTCCCACATTGTGCATTTGAAAAGGTGGCAGCCCTAAGATGTGCAGGCGACAAAACAGCGACAATTGGGTATCCGTCATGCACATCGGTGGACTGAGGTAGTGTACGAAGGGAACAGAACACTACAAATGGCTAAGCATCATGCGTACACAGAGAAGATCATAATACAGTAGTACCGATAGCCCCCACAACCCCTACCACCTCCGATACCACATCCAGGATATTAAGCGGGAGGGCAGGCTAGTCCCCACACGTTATCCTGTGGCAACAGAGGTAGCACAACGAACAAATGTAACAGAAGCTATTGAAACCACATCCCGAACACGTAACATACCCAGGGACACCCGGTAAGAACACAGTACTAAAACAGAGTGAGGATATCTGTCAATTAATTGAAGTACCGAACCCTCATGCAGGACAGGAAGGCCAGGACCCAACCCCGTGGCGTATAGACCGTGGACACCAGAAGATATCTGTAAAGTCATAGAGAATTCCCCATCCACAAAGTAATCGCTATTCACCATGCAATACCCCTGTATCTCCTGATCGGAAACCAAAAGGGAATGGCGGATGGTACAGTATGTACAAGCTGTAAATCATGTAAGAATACTTAGGGTAGCGTTGGTGCCAGACCCACACACTATATTCAATGCTATGAACATGCCACAGAAGTATCTTACCGTGGTACATATAAGCTATGCTTACTTTGCAATACCTATACATCCACATAGTCCGTATTGCTTTGCATGTACAGTCAGGGTGACAGATACAGCCATACCCGGCTATCGCGGGGATACTGTGAAAGTACAATGATATTCTCACAGGGGATGGCTAGCTACATTCTGGTGTTAACTCCACCCGGGGCCAGTCAAGTTCTACTTTATTTGGATGATATTCTGCTTGCGGCCCCTACCCAGCAGCAATGTATGGAAGATACAATAGCATTATTGAGATAATCAGCAGAACAGGGACATAAAGTAAGCAAGCATAAATTGCAACTACAGAGAATACAGGTCAATTACCTGGCATATCTGGTATCCAAGTAGGGTAGAACATCACATGTCGATAGGAAGGTAGCAATATAATAAGCACCCAAGCCAACTAACAAGAAGGGAATGATGTCCTGTCTGGGCCGACTAACACTTGTCAAATCTGGATACCAAACAATGCTGTGGAATCCGCTGTATTGTTTGCCTTAACCTTTAATACACCTATGGCAGCACAACACATAGTACACTGGATTACAGTAGCAGAAACAGCGTTCTGCAGACTAGAACGATTGATAGCCTCAACAGCTGTAGTAGGTCTCGTGAATAATCATAACACATGTTGTCAGACCGTAGATTGTAAGCGGAGATATATGGCGTCAGTCTTGATGCAACAGCAGGGAAGTAAGCAACGCTACATAGCTGACTACTCATTGCAGTTGGACACTGTGGCATGGTCAGTGCCACATTGTGTACAGAGCAGTTGTTGTAGCACCCATGGCAGTACAGGCCCGGCCGTAATGTTACTAGACCACCCTCTCACTGTGAGAATGTCTCATGCAGTTGCGATCAGTCTGCTGCAAGAGAAGATAGCATTCCTGACCCGTGCTAGACATTTGTCATGTTTGACCATACCACTGAGTCAACCTCATATGGTGATTGAGCGTTGTACAACATGAAACCTATCAGCGTCACGTCCGACACCTGTGTATGGCACACCACACAGTTGCCTATCTGAAATGGATTAAATAACTACACACAGACATGATATCACTGATATACCCTTAGATGATGCAGAGGTGACAGTTAATGTGTACGGATCATGTAGACAGAGTCCTACAGGAGCGAATCAAGTAGTTTATGCAGTAGTTATTGATAATGACATTGTAGGCGGCCAAACCCTGCAGCATAACGTGTCTGCTCAAGCAGCAGAATAGATAGCTTTAACACGTGCTTGTACTGTAGCGGAAAACTGATGTGTGGACATATGTCCCGATAGTCAGTCTGTTGTCTGTGCAGTGCATGTTTATGAGCAGCAGTGGAAGAATAGGGGAATGATAACATCCACGGTAAACCGATTAATCATGCGCATACGAACTTGAATGCATTAGACTACATGCAGTTACCCACTGAAGTAGGTAATTGTAAATGTGCAGGGCATAGAAAGCAACAGGATAACAGTAGGAAAGGTGAGGCATGAGCTCATGCACCTGCAAAACAAGCAGCGTCACAGTTGGAAAGTGTTTGTGTGAATGAGGAATGACAAACCTCAGACAGTTTAGATGTAGAAACTGTACAAACAATGCAAACAGCAACTACGAAAGCAGAAAAGCCGGCGTGGTTATGGCGAGGAGCAATCCTTGAACACGGACTGCACATATCCACAGTGAGAAAGCCAATATTAACGTCTAATGTATTCAGATATGCGGCTTTGTGGAGCCATGGGTAGAGACATGTCTCAACAGGGGGGATGGTACATTTGGTTAACAGAATACCCTAACATGCGGAATTACGAACCACATACAAACCTCATGAGCAGCGTGTCACGTTTGCAGTAGATATCATGCACAGGGAGTATTTAAACCGAAGGGAGTGAGTTTACCTACACCACCATAACCGTTCCGTACTATTTGTATGGAGTTCATACATCTGCATAAATGTGAAGGGAACAAATACTGTTTAGCGATTACACATATATATAATCAAAATGGGTAGAAGCATTCCCAACCATTAATCCGGATGCAGCAGCAGTGGCAAAGGTGCCAGTAAAATAAAGTATCCCTAGATCTGGCATGCTGTAAAGAAGCTACAGTGACAATAGAACACATGTAGTGAACCAGACAATCACGCTACCTGGGGATTACTTCGTATTACCATGAATGTCAATTGCATGTACAACCCACACTCAACACGACTGCTGGCGCCGTAGAATGGGATCGAGAAATAAGTAGAGGAGGTTGGTGGGTGACATCCAGGCGAGTTACATGAGCTGTCTACCTCTAGCATTGCTGAGCATGACAACAGTTCCAAATGTAAAGTGCTGCACCCACTTCGAAGTAGTATGTGGAATGGCATATCATGTGCCAGAGTGGAAAGCTGTCATGCCTGCAGAGCCGAGGTCGATGACTCAGTAGTAGGTGACATGAGAGGATTGTTAACTAGTAACACTGTTCTTCAGTTAAAGTCTGTTACAGATAAGAGCAAAGCGAAGGCGGAAGCATAGCTGACACCAGTATCCTGTGTGTATGTCACTGTTATCCAAAGAACATTATTGCCAAGTGGACATTGCGAATGTCTGTACCGGGTACTGTTGGCAGCGCCTACCGCAGTAAAGTTTGCAGAGAGGTCGTCCTGGGTCCACCTCACATTTCTCAAACTGGTAAAGGATATCAAGTCTGATTGACATCTTGTAGCTGATATACCAAAGAGCCCGAATCACCCGGCCAAGACTGTATAACAATACAAAGCAACCCCAAAGACATTTATGTTTGCTGTCCTAATGATTATACACCTATTAACCATGTTTGTGTTTACGTTACAATTTCTGGGACCTTACCTGCATATAACTACACGGATACAAATACTGATACGTGATGAACTGGCCACAGAGTGTCTTCCACACTTCAACAGATACCTAGGCATGATGCGTGTGCATATAGAGACTAGGAACACATTAAATTGCTGTGTTTGTACTGCCATACCTACATCATATGGAGGACTTCCGATGCATGTTGTCCCCTTGGGGATAGATTGAGACTTGTGAATATCTACACTTTGATACAGGTTCTGTGAGATCACAGGACAACGTGGCAATGTACTTACCTGTTACACAAAAAGGAATTGTATGTTATCATAAACATGATACAGTTTCAGTTGGTGGGAGTATTTGTAACATAACTGTGTCTTACGAATGTCATATAACAGCCAAAGATCACAGTACTACTTGTAGCACCATTCCTAATTTGTATTGAAACATCATGAGAACAATGTTGAAGGATGTGCAGAAACATCCTGAATTGTATAAACAGTCCTCTGTTAGAGACAGGAATATGTTACATGCAGAGGTAACCCGCATCAGTATTAAAGTAGAATATTGTTATGTTGTTTGTGGGAAATAAGCATATCAATGGTTACCTGGGAATTGGTCCGGCAGTTGTTATTTGGGTTATCTGGCTCCAGTCACATGACATACTGTACAATTGCCTGTGGGTGCGAATCGAACTATAACACATATAGCTCGAAGAACTGGGAACACAGTCGAGAAACCTACTAATCCAGTGGGTGAAATGGAAGCTGTTCTGACATGTCAGTCTTCTGCAAGAGATAAAGGAATATCGATTCATATGGACTTGGGTGACAGCGTCACAACCTGGGCTGGAACACTCCCAGCTTCTGGAGTAGTGAAATCAATCAGGGAACAGAGGAAGTTATCAAAACCTGTCGGAGGAAGGATGAATGTGACTTCCCGCTCCTGAACATGTGACTGATGAACTGGATGCAATGAGAACTGTTGTGTCACAAAATGTAATAGCGCACGACTGCACCGTGGCGCTGAGAATTGATGCGTCTTGGCGCTTACTGAAGAAGATCGCTGTGTCCAACTACCACATGAAGAGACCAAAAGCAACGCCCACCTACAGGTAATATAGCAGGTGTCATCCATGGCGGAACCAGGCCCAAACCCACTGGCGAACCATTTCCACAAACCATTGGGTGGATGGGGTCAGTCATACTGAATATCATGATTGCCATTTGTGTTGTTCTGCTCATATTGGGAGCATGTGTCTAGTGCGGGATACTGTGCATGTAAGTATTAGTCAGGGACTCTGGCGACATACCTGTACCGAGACTATGTATCAAGACCTGTAGTGGTATTTGTCAATAGAAACTGCAATCCTACTTGCAATGTACATCAAATTACTTGCCTTGTTAATCGTTCCACAGAGGAAGAGGCTAGGGAATGAAATAATGTTGTATATGTTTCTGGATAGAGTAGAAGCAATCAAAGGAGGGAGAATGTTAGCAAAATACATATTTAAACATAGATATGACGTGCAACTTTAGAAGCAAATAGTGTATAATGCATATTATTCTACCTGACAATATAGCAGTACAGCTTCTCATGCATGTAATTGCTTGTAGTGTAGCTGCAGTGTGATTGAACCCTAACCCTAGCAGTAACCAGTGCAGCAGGTGTATGTCAGTCAGCATTACTCATCTGCTCGGTTACAGAATAATACATGTATGTACAGGTATATCTGTCATCCTTCCACTGAGGAGGATAGGCTTGTGAGCTCTAACACAGAGTACAGCTGCTCAGCAGAGAGACACAGGAACCTAGTAGGACACGAGTGAGGACTGGATATGAACAGTGTTGGAACCGTGACAGAGCAGAATTTACCAAAGTACAATCTAAGTGAATATGTGGCCCGCAAGGTTGGGCTATCCTCATGGGAAAACATGTAATAAGCATTACCTGAGCACTGTTGTAGGAATACAATGTTCTGTACTCTAGCAATGTAAATGCCTTGTGACTGACCACATCATTAATGTGTGCAAAAGATGATAGTATACAGAATGCTCATACAGATGTAACATGTATAGAGTTGAACAAATGTCTAAACTTTTACTGCATACTCCTTTGCCTCCTGCTGCACAGTAGTAAAATGTTATTAATCCCAGCTTCCTGTGTTAATGAGTGTCATTTTGAAAATACGAATGAGTGTTACAGTTTGATTTAAAAGACTTAATTGACAGATGTTTACGTTCTAGCATGGGAATAGGTCAAGCCAAACATCACAATGTCCATGTGTACCACATACACACAGCCAGTAACACGCAGTAGTAGTGCATGAAGGCATACGACTGTGGGAATAGTACAGGACATATGGCACGTGCCAAGTGCAGATGCATGACACAAACCCCAGGATGGGTGTCCCTGCAAAGAGGAACATGTGCCAACTACACCTCCCACAGATGTACCGGCAATAAAACACATGGCAAACACACAGACACACTACTGTCCAACACATGACTGCAACGGAGCCTGGTCAAACACCAACATGAAGCATGCACAAACAGGGACTTGAGTAATGTTTGCCTTAACACCCCCCCCATAGGCCAAAGAAGAATAGAATGGACATATGCATGTAATGCTGTGAAGGATGTGTGGTAGTCCTCAGTATCACAGTGTTAGGGACACAGATACACTGTCATCAACCGTGGCGTATGTGCAACGTACACAGCATACCTGCATGTAATACAGAGGACAATCATGTGCCACAGAAATATACAGTGGCGAAAGAGTATAGTGGATAGACAATTGTACATGTGACAAACTATGAATATAGGTTCACACGTCCATAGGTACAGGGTAGGCCATCGTCCCAGGCCCAGCCATAATACTACACCATAGTTAGGATGACTTTGCCAACCTTCTGTGCTTCAGATGAAATACCCATGATATTGCTGTATCTCCGTCAAGCACTGATAATGATGTAATCCCTGGCCTATACCTGCAATTCTCCATCCAATGGACAACATAGCTGCGAACAAGGCTAGGAAGGATGTCTGTCTCACATGTACTGTGATGTAGATCCACAGCATAATGAGTGTCTGGGTGATATATGTGTCACTCAAACACATCCCATTAATGACCGTGACAAGGTAAATGTCACCTGCCCTAGTGGTTCTGAGGGATGCGGATACAGTAGGTGAAGCATACACATGACATATGGGTTGACATGGCCTCGTATGTCAGGCACAGGTCAACACTAAACAGCAGGTATGTGCCGTGATGTGGCAGGGGTCCTACATGTGGGGCAGCATTACACAAAATGGTGTCATCCTGCATCTGTACAACAATCAACCTATGTGGGCTTCCCAGCTGCTGTAGGTGTATGGTCAGATACAGTCTGAATGGGGCAATGTAGTAGATCATAGGTGTAACACGTAATGGGTACAAGGAGACAATGACCTAGCCTGATGTAGATGTGAATCCCTGCACCAACAGGTGGGCAATGTAGAAGACCCACACAACCACGATAACAGCGTGTGTGTGGAATGAATGGTGACCGTCAAACACTGTCCCCTGATCCTGGTAATCACCCCTGTGCTGAGTGGACAGCCACCTATATGCTGGACAGGGGTGACCTAGTAGTTCTCCACAGGTATGATGTTGCATTACGTCGCATTTAGCTGTGGGACATGTCCCTGACAGCAGATATGCATACCTGGGAGGCCCCTTGAAGGATATCTGTGTCAGATGTCTGTCCCACTATGGCACCTGTTTTGCAGTCATCTACAAACACTGTTGCCCATAGCACCCCTGTGTGTGCCTGTACCGTGAAAATGTAGGTGTATGACAGGAGTGCAGACATGGAAGGGCCCCATGGGACACCACTTGTGACAGGCAGTAGGTCTGACATGCTGCCAGCAACTATGACCGTGTGGGTTGTGTCACATAGACAGTTTACAACACATTCTGTGATGTGCGTGTTCACATCCCAGCCAATGGGTTTATCAACGATACCTGAGGGGTAATGTGATGAAGGGCTTTGCCAGGTCGAGGTAGGCTGTATGGACTGCAACACCCCATCAGTGGCCTCGGCGACTGTCCGAAAATGTCAACCATGCTTTAAAGGCATGAACCGCTCCTGAACAAGACAAACCGTGTGTGAGGCAAAGTATGTATGTCCCCTATGCAGTCATGTACGAGCCACAGTATGATCCCTCCCCATGTCTTTGCAGATAGGTCTCCTCAGGGTAATGGGACAGTAATAACCAGCCTCAGTGGAGGTATTGGCCTTGTGGCGTGGGACTACAGTTGCCATGTGACACAACCTGGGTACCCTACCTGAGGTGAGGCTACAAAGAAATAGCTGTCCTAACTGTGGGTCCAATTCATAAATGAGATAGTGGAGTACACAGCGGGGTCACCAGCTGGTCTCATGGATGCTATGTCCACTACCCTGGAGAGAGCATGTCCCACCTGTGTGTCACAGAACATTTGGTGACCACAAACCACTGGTACACACATCTCCTCATGTGTGGGGGAGGGTGTGGAGATGTCCTCACTGGACTTGTCAGCCTGTATGTTGGCAATGTGTGTATGTTGAGTAAACCCCACCTCTATGTGAACCCAGTCAGAGCATATGTGGGAGTGAGCTCCCAGGTGTCGAGCATAGCAACTGAAGGTGGTATGATTGTTAGCCAGGTCCATGTAGGTATATCTGTGGAATGTGCCCTGGACAATTTCATGACAGTGTGTAACTCTACACATATGATGACCAAGGGTGTCATACCTCACAAGGTGTCTGCTCCACCTTGTAGTAGCCACCTCCTCGTGTTGTACATTCTGTGTATGGCTGGGGTACACCACACTGGATGCTTGGCATTGGTACAGTGAACCACAGTTGGGTAAGTGAATGACTGGCTCATGCAGTCCTGTAGGTACTGGTAGATGGCAAATGTGATTGATGCAGTGGCTGCCGTACTGTCGACCACTGGCTCAGGGTCCTTAAAGGAGACCACAGTAGTGTGCAGAATTGTGTAGTCTGCCTCTGAGCAAGCAATGTGTATGGTAACTGGCAACACTCACAGCAGCGGATGCCAAAAGCAGAAGCCAATGTCCAAATAACATAGATCAACTTCTGCATGACAATATGTCTTATCATACATGTATTGACACGTGTCTGCTAATTACAATTGGAAATGGCGGTAAGACTGGCCTAAAGTTCCCGTGATGTACACAGCCTGGGGTTGTTCCGATAATAAAGTGGCAATACCTCCCAATCGTGACCTCTGGGTATGGTATGAAAGTGGTTGTTAACCTGCAACATTGGATGTATAGCATTGGTTTCTGGTGTCGGAAGACATGGTTCCTGTAGCACAACACAGTATGGGTAGTCAAGCACACATCCGATTGCTGAACACACAGCATCAGTGAAACCCACTGCTCACAAGGACACAGTCCGACAAGCTCTACACTTTAAATATGCACAGTGGTGTCCATTGTCGGACCCAAAATTGACATCACACCAGATTCACGTCTTCTTTCAATACGTACCTGAACTCATTGTCGTCACAGGTACACATATGCACTGCAAGCGTGTTTAATGTTGATGATAGCTGTCCATGTAATGCAGCACAGATGCACAGAAATACCCAGGGTACCGGGTCCATAGAACTGCGTACACATCACAGTCCTGCACACATGAAGGATGTGTAATGGGTACTGTCGATTGTTGCAGTCAAGGGATTCTGGGTATGTAGACTCTGGGCCCGTGTTGCTTCGCAGCCAATCCTTTGTCCGCCCGTGGGAGGATGTGTGTGTAGCACCTGCCATACTATCCGCTAATGATGCAAACCATCCACTGGAGAATGCTAAATGCAGGTGTGAAATGTGTACAGCCCTATACTAGTGTCCAGTAGGCAATTGTCATGGATGGACAACCGTATGCCCAAGATGCCACCCACAACCGCAAACCCGGGTAAATTACACAGCCGCGGTAAGGCATAAGACAGGAAATACACATAGGGACTGCAGTTGACATTCCACATACAAAGTCGGACCGCTGTGCCAACACCGGCGTACACAGCACTCAATCTGCCAGCAACAGACTGAGGAGCACCCGCTACCATACAGCGGAACAGATGTGCGACCTGTGGAACACATACTAATGGCACACACACAGCGTCACGTAGGATATGTAAACTATGGCATTCCCACCTATGAAGACAACATGGTTAAATGAATACATAGGTAATCAACATGTCCGGTGGTGTTATATTGGAAATACAGTGACGGATATGTCCCATTGGGATGTCTGCGGTTTATATGAAGCAGTTGCTAACCAGCATCTTTGGATGTATGTCATTTGTCCACAGTACTAGATCACCTGGTTATGTAGCACCATGTGGAATGGGTAGTCTAACAGACATCGCGATTGCTGAACACACAGTATCAGTGAAACCCACTGCTCACAAGGACACAGTCCGACAAGCTCTAAACTTTACATATGCACAGTGGTGTCCATTGTAGGACCCAAAAATTTGTCTAAAGACAGGAATGCCGCCTTCTTTCATCACCTAACTGAACTCATTGTCGTCACAGGTACACATATGCACATAGCGTGTTTAATGTTGCTGATAGCTGTCCATGTAATGCAGCACAGATGCACAGAAATACCCAGGGTACCGGGTCCATAGAACTGCGTCCACATCACAGTCCGCACACATGACGGATGTGTAATGGGTACTGTCAATTGTTGCAGTCAAGGGATTCTGGGTATGTAGACTCTGTGCTCGGTGTTGTTTCGCAGGCAATCCTTTCTCCGCCCGTGGGAGGATGTGTCGCGTAGCACCTGCCTTACTCTCCGCTAATAATGCAAACCATACTCCGGAGAATGCTAAATGTAGGTGTGGAATGTGTACAGCCCTATACTAGTGTCCAGTAGGCAATTGTCATGGATGGACACCCGTATGGCCAGGATGGCACCCACAACTGCAAACCGGGTAAATGACATAGCCGCGGTAAGGCATAACACAGGAAATACACATAGGGACTACAGTTGACATTCCACATACAAAGCTGGACCGTCGTGCCAACACCGGCGTACACAGCACTCAATCTGCCAGCAACAGAATGAGGAGCACCCGCTACCGTACAGCGGAACAGATGTGCGACCTGTGGAACACATACTAATGGCACACACACAGCATCACGTAGGATATGTAAACTATGGCATTCCCACCTATGAAGACAACATGGTTAAATGAATACATAGGTAATCAACATGCTCCGGTGGTGTTATATTGGAAATACAGTGACGGATATGTCCCATTGGGATGTCTGAGGTTTATATGAAGCAGTTGCTAACCAGCATCTTTGGATGTATGTCATTTGTTCACAGTACTAAATCACCTGGTTATGTAGCACCATGTGGAATGGGTAGTCAAACAGACATCCGCGATTGGGGAACATACACCAGCAGTGAAAAGCACTGGGCAGGTGGACACAGTCCAGCAACATCTAACTTGACATATGCACAGTGGTGTCCATTGTAGGACCCAAAAATTCTGTTCAGAGAATGCCTGCTAGCTTCCTGCATTACTCACGTGATCTCATTGTCGTCACCACGTCACAGGTACACATATGCACGCAAGCGTGTTCAATGTTGATGATAGCTGTCCATGAAATGCAGCACACATGCACAGAAATACCCAGGGTATCGGGTCCATTCAGCTGCGTCCACATCACAGTACCGCACACATGAAGGATGTGTAATGGGTACTGTCCACTGTTGCAGTCAAGGGAGTCTGGGTATGTAGAATCTGGCCTCGGTGTTGTTTTGCAGGCAATCCTTTGTCCCGCCCGTGGGAGGGGCGTGTCGTAACACATGCGTCACTCTCCGCTAATAATGCAAACCATACCCGGAGAATGCAAAATGCAGGTGTGAAATGTGTACAGCCCTATACCAGTGTACAGTAGGCAATTCACATGGATGGACAAGCGTATGACTAAGATGGCACCCATAACTGCAAATCCGGTGGAATTACACTGCCGTAGTAAGGCATTACACAAGTAATACACATAGGGACTACAGTTGACATTCCCCATACAACAAACACAGACAACCAGCCGATGAAGTCCAAAGCAAAGACGAGGTACTGTAGGGACCGTCAGTGACCACTCAGAGCACACCAAGAATTAAAGGCAGTCACCATAGTCTATTGGAGCCGCCGTCTGCTTCATAAGCAGACTTATTCAGAATACATACAATGCAGTCCAACCTACTACATTTAAAAGCATTAATTGGTCAGTACATTAGATGTGCTAGGTACTAATTACATGCCTTAAAGGCAGACAAGCAAACAAACCTTACTTGGGTTACAGATCCCACACAGTGAGGACATCAGACATTGCTTGAAGGTACAGTCTTCATCGGAAAATAGAAATATATGTACATATATGAAAGATGAACCAACATAAAATGTTTTCCAAATGTCTGACTGTGTAAGATACATATATATGTCCTACGGATTGTGCCAATATATTAACAGAACTGCAGACACCTAGTAATATAAATGAACCATAATATATACACATAAACCGTATGATTATGACTAATGTAAAATAGACCAACGAAATGTAAAGATTCACAATGTGCTAATGTAAATATTCATTTAGAAGGTTACTTAAATAAATCAATTCAGACATCCATGTCTAAATACTAACACAAGGCCAGCGAGGTGCTTGCCCTCACATGTACTGGGATGTTGTTCCACAGCATAGTGAGTGTCTGGGTGATGAATCTGTCCCAACAACACGTTCGATTAATGACAGTGTCAAGGTGTCGTCAGCTGCCCTTGTGGTTCTGAGGATCTAACTTATTTCGTGAAGCATAGTCATCAGATCTGGGTTCGACATAGCCTTGTATGCCAGGCACGGGTCACCTCTGGGCAAGTGGTATGCAACTGTATACAGCTGGAATTCTTTCAGTCGGTCAGTATAACACATATACCTGAGACCCTGCATCTGTTTGTCGATGAACTGTTGGTGCCTTTCCAGCTGCTGCAGGTGTTGGGTCAGATACATTCTGAACGGGGCATTGTACCCAATCATAGGTCTAATGAGTGATGAGTACAAGGGGACAATGACCTCCCCTGATCTAGATGTGAATCCCTTCATGATGATGTGGGCAATGTGGAAGGTCTACCTAACTATGTTAGCAACATGTGTGTCTAACGAACGGTTAACAACAACACGTGTCCCCAGATCACTGGTAACCCCCTCTGTGCTCAGTGGATTGCCACCTATATGGTAGCTCGGGGTAACCTTGTTCTTCCCGAAGGGTATGCCTATGCATTTCCTGGCATTTAGCTGTAGGACATGTCTCTGGTACCACTTATCCACATCTGTGAGGCACTCCTGAAGGATATCTGTGTCAGATGTGTGTCTGACTTTGGCACCCGGTTTGCAGTCATCTGCAAACATTGTCACCATAACCACCCTGTGTATGCGTGTACATTGGAAGCGTAGATGCTGGAAATAGTGGACCCAGGACTGAGCCCCATGGGACACCACCTGTGACTGGCTGTGAGTATGACATGGCGCCAGCAACTATGGCCATGTGTGTTCTGTGACTTAGCCAGTTTGCAACCCATATGGCGATGTATGGATTTACATTCAAGATGGCGGGTTTATCAATTATACCCGAGGGGGGTATTGTGTCGAAGGCCTCTGCCGGGTTGAGGTAGGCTGTATGGACTGCTTTACCCTCATCAATGGCCTTGGTGACTGATTCTACAAAGTGAAACACGTGTAAAGGCATGATCTGACTCTGACCAAGCTAAACTGGGTTGTATCCAAAGTATCACGAGTCCCCTATGTCTTTATCTATGTGTTCCATTATGATCCATCTCCATGGCTTTGCAGATAAGGCTTGTCAAACTAATGGTATGGTAATAACCAGGGTCAGTGGAGGCACCATCTATGTGGAGTGTGACTACAGTAAGCCCTGTGCTACTACTCAGTGCGTATCCTGAGGTGAGGCTAAGATTAAACAGCTGTCCTAAGTGTGGGTTTAATTCCCCATAGAGTTCCTGGAGTACACAGCTGGGACACCATCTGGACCCATGGATGCTGTGTTGACTGCCTTGGGGCTGGATGTGGGTAATGCTGGACATACCCACGGCAGACGTGGCGCGTTCCCGAGTCCGATGCCCAAGGGACCACACACATAGCCGGCCTTAGGCATAGGCCAAGTAGGTAGCCGTCTAGGGTGTTGCTCTACTCGGGGCACCTTTCCAGACTCTATTTGGTGTAGGTAGACCAGGAGGGGGGTAGCGGGTGATGTATCGGTGGCAACTTCTGCCTAGGTCACCACTTAACCTAAGGCCACTCTTCCCGTGGGTAATACAGCAGTACCCACACCCAGATGCGGGTCATTGCTAGGGTCATTGCTAGTATGGCATATCATCTATGTCAGGAAACCATATATCCCCAGACATAATGGCACAGCATAATGCCTGTTAAGCGGCCAAAGGCAGACATCGTCACCAGCGGCGGTGCGGGCGTACTGCAGCGAGATGTCCGTTAACAATGTCGACATTGTCTCGCTTTGTGAAACAAACTCCACATAGACATTCAATACTAGACAGCGACGGAGAACCCGATGTCCTCGTGGCTGAGCTGTTCAACCTGTTCCGCCATGTTAAATGTGTGTAGCACAGCGGAACCGGCCCAAACCAAGCAACGGACATGTCTGTGGCTCAGTGAAAGTCGTCACGCAATGGTAAACCCTTGTAATATTGCGACACAGGCCATACATACGGAGGGTTAGTAATGGAAATTGGTCAGTTCGACCAGACCGTGTGCAATTAGTATAACAAGATCTACAACGGGTACACCGGCCAATCGGCGCACACGGTTATGAATAATTGGGGGGGGGCCGTGACATGGTACCATGGACACGGACAAAACGTGCCCATGTGACTCATCTAACATTCGTACAGGGTCAGGGCAGTCCCGTACAGTGGGCGGACAAGACCAAACCCAAAGCACCACAGCAACACCCTGACAATCGAAGGCCTGTATGCGTATGGGATATAAGCAGCTGTCATCTGAACAGCCCTGCGGTGACGACATATGCATCCTGGGCCATGAGCGAGGGAAAATTAGGAATGTTCAACACGCAGTACCGCACCTTTCCCAGCACGAGAATGGATGCCTGTGGCGTGCGTGTGTGCGGGGGATATGTAAATGTACATAGGTACCATGGGTATGCATATTAATGACAACGAACAGCTAGCGTGTACTGGTCACAGTAAGCGGCAAACGTGAATGCACTCACGTTTGAATTACGACTATAGAACATATAGATGTGCGTGTGCGTAAAGCGTCCATGCTGCAAAGACTGTTACATATATAAAGCTGTAAGTGCTTTCTGCACCGTCCGTCAACGGATCAGACATATGTTACGGAATAGTCACAAGTAGCATAAAACACGTAACCACACAGACACTGTAAACATATATAAGCGGACTACGGATATGCATGTGCGCCTGCGGCGTAACCCACAATCCGGACATGCGGTGTGCGTGTGCGTGTGTGATCCAGTGGAACCAGGGAAGGTTACGGATGTCTCCTCCACACATTTACATTCATAATTGTAAAATATATGCTTAAATAGTACTTATTGATTCCATGCTTTGTTATCGTAATGCTACTATTATACACATTGATATACAATATCCTGATCAACACACTACATTCTAAGGTGCACTCACAACAATTATCAACTATGTGTCAGGATACTGATTGTATTTACCAATATTGTATATATATTAACACATTGTTGCCGTATTATTGTTTCCATGAAGTAAGGCATGCAACACTGATATGTATATGTCACGTTATAATCAAGACTTGGAGCACTGTCCACCTAACTATGAGCAGGTTTATTGATTATTTAAGCTTTAAACCGACTCTGAAGGAAGTGTATAAGGGGCGGCTATGTCATGCATTCCGTACTCGGCGATGCCCCAAGTTAGTAGGTGAAAGAGCCCAGTATCCCTTCACTGTGGAGGCTATCGTATTTGACAGTGTGTGTCTTGGCCGATATATGTTCCATAATGTCGTTTATGAAGATGGGCAGGGCCTTAAGGTTTGCTGTATTTCCGCATACTGGCGCGTGGATATAGATAGGCCATGTCATACAAACGATGGGTAGTCAAGCAGACATCCACGATTGGGGAACATACAGCGGCAGTCAATACCACTGGCCAGATGGTGACAGTCCAACACGTTCTACACTTTACAAATGCACATCGGTGTCCATTGTAGGACTCCAAAAATTACGGCGTTTGCTCCGTTATCCATCGGGATCAGCCAATCAGAGTACTAACCGTGACTACGGCACAGCTGAACATATGCACCACCAGCGTGTTTAAGGTTGATGATACCTGCCCATGACATGCAGGACATATGAACAGAGGTCCCCAGACTGCCGTGTCCATACATGTGCGTCCATATCCCAGTTCCGCACACATGAAGGATGTGTCATGCGTACCGTGGGGGGTTGCAGCCATGGTATCCTGGGTATGCAAAATGGGGCTCGGTGTTGTTTGGCAGATAATCCGTTGTCCCGCCCGTGGGAGGGCTGCGGGTACAGGACGTGCCTTAGTCCCCAGTAAGGATGCAAAGCATCCATTGGGTAATGCTAAAGGCAGGTGTGAAATGTGTTCAGCCCTACATCAGTGTCCAGTAGGCATTTCCCAAGGATGGACAAACGTACGGACAAGATGGCACCCATAATAGCAAACCTGGTGGAATCACACAGCCGTAGTAAGGCATGACACAGGACATACAGATGGAAACAACAGTAGATAGTAGACATCCATCCTGCCGTGCGAATCCCAGCGTACACAGCAGCCAAGGTGCTATCAAGTATGTGGGGATCACCCGCTTCCACTCTGCGGAACATACGTGCGACCTGTGGAACACATATTAATGGCACACCAACAACGTCAACTAGGAAGGTCATACTATCGTTAAAATATGGCGTTCCCACACATAAACAACATACTGTCATGAATAAATAGGTTCTACATGTACCGGCTGTGTTATAATGACAATACAGTGGCGGATAGTTCACAATGGTACCTCTGAGGATTATCTAAAGCAGTTGCCAACCTGCAGTACTACAGTAACACCATATGGGTAAATTGTGGAAGGACACGGGTTCCGTAGCACTACATAATATGGGTAGGCGGACAGACATCCGGGACTGGGGAACATATGGCGGCAGTCAAACCCACTGGCCGAATGGACACAGTCCAACATGTTCTAAACTTTACATATGCACATCGGTGTCCATTGCAGGACCCAAAAATTACTCCTTAAGTAAGTGTGGGCAACATAGTGACATAGGTGACAGCCGTGACTACGGCACAGGTAGATATATGCACCACAAGCGTCTTCAAGGGTGATGACAGCCGTCCATGAAATGCAGGACATATGAATAGGACTCCCCAGGCTGCTGCGTCCATACCGTCGTTCACATCCCATTTCCGCACACATGAAGGGTGTGCAAGGGGTACTGTCGAAGGTTGCAGACATGGGATCGTGGGTATGCAAAAATGGGTGTCGGTGTGGATTGGCAGATGATTCGTTGTCCGCCCGTGTGCGGGCGTGGCCATAACATATCGTTACTCCGCAATACTAATACCGATCATCCACGGAAATGGAGAATGCAGCTGTGAAATGTTGACAGCCCGATACTAGTGTCCAGTAGGCAGTTCCATGGATGGACAAGCGTCACGGCCAAGATGGCACCCATAGCTGCAAACCTGGGGAATCCACAGCTGTTGCAAGGCATAACCCAGGAATACAGATAGGGTCTACAGTAGACACTCCCCATTCAAAGCCAGACCGATGGGCAGATACCGGCGTACACAGCACTCAATCTGCCAGCACATCTATGGGGATCACGGCTTCCATACAGTGGAACAGATGGGTCACCTGTGTAAACATACCAATGGCACAATCTCCACGTCTGCTGGGAATGACATACGAAGGTCAAACTATGGCGTTGCCAACAATGAAAGACATCCTTCGGTGAATTAATAGGAGTGATGTCAATAGACCATGGCAAACACCCAATGAACAGGGAAGACTTGCTGGCACCCTATGGCCACAAACCATGTCACACATAGGTAGATGGAACAGTCAACTTAAACATTTCGTCCACGACAGGTGCATATGGTATCCAAAGGTACTTCATAGACATGTATGCGCTATCACCCGTTGGCCCGTGAGACTTACACATAACATGGAAGTATCCAGGCTTTAAATGTCCACCCTTACACTTCCAGTTGTCACTGTCTATGCGAGCAATGGAGATTTAGCCACAGCATAGAAAGCAGGGGCGTACTGCTAACGAAACACACACATGTCAACATCACAGAAAGCATACTATGAACACACGTATTACATGATATTGTACTATGAAACACAAACAAACCAGCAACCTGCAGCAAGAATAGTCCCGTGGTTCGACACAACACAAGTCTTCGTAACATTTAAACAGTTCATTACAACATGCAGCGTTTTCGTTGTTTCCACAGCGTGTGCAGAATAACAGCTATGTCTAAGAATGTTCACAATCAACAATGTGAGTCTTAACATGATTTTAAATATCACACTGTTGATTGTGAACACTTAAAGATTTGCTTATTCAGTTGTATTTGCGAAGCTTGGAAACACACACACACACGGAAGGGGCGGAGATGAACCTCGCCTATTTACATGAACTCAGTACAGTATGAAGCATTCACAGAGCAGCTACCGAGTTAACTGGCGTGGCGCTGTCAGAGGCATACTTGTAGGCTGGTGGCGTCACCCGCAAGACAATAGTTGGCAATAGCCAAGGCATGTGTTGCGGGCGACTAAAAGCATAATCAGTCGCAGAGGCAGCTGGAAACACACACACACACAGACACACACACACGGAAGGGACGGGGGACGAACCTACGCCTATCTACATGAACACACTACAGTATGAAGCATTTACAGAGCAGCTACCGACTTTACTGAACAGGCGCTGTCACAGGCATACTTGTAGGCTGCTGGCGTCACCCAAGACAATAGTTGGCAATAGCCAAGGCATGTGTTGCGGGCGTCTAAAAGCATAATCAGTCGCAGAGGCAGCTGGAAACACACACACACAGAGACACACACACACGGAAGGGACGGGGGCGAACCTCGCCTATCTACATGAACACACTACAGTATGAAGCATTTACAGAATGCGCTACCGCCTTTCCTGAACAGTGCGCTGTCACACCCATACTTGTAGGCTGCTGTCGTCACCCGCAAGACAATTGTTGGCAATACCCAAGGCATGTGTTGCGGGCGTCTAAAAGCATAATCAGTCGCAGAGGCAGCTGGAAACACACACACACACACACACACACACACACACACACGGAAGGGCGGGGGCGAACCTCGCCTATCTACATGAACACACTACAGTATGAAGCATTTACAGAGCGCTACCGACTTTACTGAACAGGCGCTGTCACCGCATACTTGTAGGCTGCTGGCGTCACCCGCAAGACAATAGTTGGCAATAGCCAAGGCATGTGTTGTGGGCGTCTAAAAGCATGATCAGTCGCAGAGGCAGCTGGAAACACACACACACACACACACACACACACACGGATGGGCGGGGGCGAACCTCGCCTATCTACATGAACACACTACAGTATGAAGCATTTACAGAGCAGCTACCGAGTTTACTGAGCAGGCGCTGTCAGGAGGCATACCCCTCGTGAGTGGTATCATTTGCAGAGGCAATCGCCCGATCGGGAGTTAGGACAGAGTCGCGATCACGCGGTCTGTTACCATCCCAAGGTCGCCGTACACTAACACGTTAGTGCTGCAGTCGGGAATAACAAGTAACTACTGATCAGTACATCACTGCCTACTGGGCATGCTCAGACACTTAGACTCGGCACAGAGCAGACATGCATACACATGGTGCGGCGGCATGGGTGGCGGAATGTGGACCGTCGTGTGTGTCCAGCCACAACAGAAACCTGGCCATGCCACAGGCGTGGCCGTTGCGTGGGGATACAGGCATGCACCGGGGTATAACTGCAGGCGGGCGGTGTGCACTGTGCTGTGTGTCTATCTACACAGCTGCCTACTGGGCATGCTCAGACACTTAGAGTCGGCACAGAGCAGACATGCATACACATGGTGCGACGGCATGGGTGGCGGAATGCGGACCATCCTGTGTGTCCAGCCACACAACAGCAACCCGGCCATGCCACAGACGTGGCGTTGCTGCGAGGAATATCTAGGTGCAATTAACCATGTGTAGGACTGGCCTACCGTTTGTTGCATGCTACAGACAACCCTCCCAAACACAGGATACCTTCACAGATGTCCGGAGGACACTGGTGAGTGGGCATGCTCTCACAACAGCACCGTATTGGGTGACATGAACCACCCATACATAGCCTGGGAACATTACCCATGGCACAACACACTCGCCAGCAGTCCCAGGTGTTCACACACCTGGCCACTGTTAAACAGCCATGCACCATACATACTAGGGGGGGATGTCTGACAGTTCTGCCCATCACACATGGTGAGGATATGCCCCACACAGGATGTACAGCCCTCAATGGTGATGCAAGACCGTATAGTGGATCCACTGGTCATCCACACCCTGTAACCAACACCAGCATGGGGACCTCAGTGATGACCTCTCCACAGAAAACCACACACATCATACGACGGTGTGGTACCCTACAAGTCCTCCATGCCAGTGTTGAACACAGGCCAGACCGGCAAGCGCCTAACGAATGCCTTCCCGACCACCCACATGCATGTCTGCAACAGGCAAACATGATGACATCAGGACCTTGTCCACCACAGGTAGGCACATGGTGTGGTGGACCGCAGCCACTGACTACCTGTACATCAACAGTTGGAGCTAATACATGGCAGAGCAATGACAGTACCAGGAAACCATCACCCATTCATACCGGCGTCACCATACGGCCACATACCATCATCCACGGCCGCTTGTGGGAGTGGTACTGCAGAGGGCACATGAGACAACCATAGGGCCTTCCCTAACTGTGGTAAGGACATGGTTGGGGGCACACAGACTTGGCTGGAAATGGTCCAGAATGGTACAACAGTCACTGCACCCACAGACATTGTCTGCAAACCAGAGGACATGTTCCATGCATACATCCCCAAGAGGAACATATCCATCCCACCAGAGTGTATCCTCCCAAACATCTCATATGGCCTGGGTGATCCCATATCTCTATGGCGGTTGACACGTCAGCAATGGGCACCGATGGTGTCCCTGGCTGTGTGCTACCCATCCTCATTGAGGCCCTCGGCCCACACATGCGACCACTGTGTCATGTTAGCCTTACTATGGGCTATGTCCCCAATGGATGCCATATGGCATCTGTGGTCCCACTATGCCAGGGTAGTGCTCTTATGGACTGTCAACAGCCACACCCTATCGCTTGACAAGCGTTGTCTGCAAAGCTGTGGGAGGTCCATACAGGTGGCCATGGTTACAGATAGCGGTGTACAGCCAATGCGGAACATACCCACAACTACATAGTCAAGGCGGATCCTGCCTCCCGAACCTGCTCGTCCAGTCTGGAGTGGTCACCAAGGCCATTGATGGGGATCGTGGGTTTGCACACAGTACCATGACCTGGTGGGAGCGTTCAGAGCACACTACACATGGGACCCATGGAAAGGCTCGCCAGCATACATGTGGGGACATATGTCACCCGATGCTTCTCAGACAGGTTGGAGGTCACACCACACAGGGTTGGTGCTCAAGGTGCCTTGTCACACTCATATCTGGACCCAGTGGAGGCCCACAGGGCTCACTCCTGGGCCCCTGCCATATGGCATCCGACCTTCCAATGTGCATGCAATCATAGGGGGATTGTAGCAGACAAGGTATGCAGATGACTACGCACCGGCCAACACCCCATGTTACACGGACATCCACCTAGGGCGTCATAGACATGGATGCCTGGTGCCAGAGCCATGGCCTGCTACTAAATGCCAGAGAAGGTGCAGCCCTACCCAGTGTGAAGGACATGTTTGTCCCAATGTCACATGTAGGTGGTACGCCATTACAGATGGTGGACGTGTTCAGGGAAATGGCTACCACACCTGTCGGCAACCTCTGTCAACACACACAATGGCAATGTGGGTGTGAAGACATTCCATTGTGGCCTCCTGGTCTGGATGGAATCGCAACCACATCAGGGGTGTTCATTGTACCCCTGTACACATCACACACCAGAGCAATGACTGCGTACAATGGCACATGTGGCCTGTAGCTAACCTGACGCCTGCAGCACTTTCGGAAGGACATAAGCGTTCCACAAGGCGGGGATGGCGGTGCTAGGACATGTGTCACAAGCTGCGGCCAAGGGGACACCGGCTGTAGATCTTCACAGCACATCTGCTCCGTGGTGATCTGTGCCTGACATACGGCCATGTCTGACCTGGGTGACATGGGCACATTCCACCTCCCAGGCTCCATGCAAACCACGGGCACAGAAGCGACTGTCAAACACCTCAACACAAAGATGAGTGGGGCGTGCTGGGGAACAGGGTTAACGGCCAGACACCCCCTACAACACGGGGAGTGCCAGGCCATGTGAAGGAAAGGCCCTGACTGCCTTCGTCCAGGACTGCTAATGGCGTGTGGATGTGTGGCGATAGTTATCGCCAGGCAACATCTGTGTGTCACTGCTAGACCAGGGACTGGGGACTGATGGATATGGCATCCCCATCCTGAGGGTGTTAGGCGCCACACACAGTCATGCTAGGTCCACACATGTCGTGGGGCACATATCCTGTTACGTTCATGTAGCCTATGTACCTATGTAGGGGTCCATGCGGATCGCGGGTAACTGTGCTATGCTGATGTTGCCAGACATGCCTGTGGGTACCCACGACTACGTGGGGAACTAATTACAGTGCTCCCAGTAGGCGCGTGCAAGTACACCATCAGTATCATGCGGGTTAACTGCACCGACATGGTGCTACACATGTAACCACCACACATACTGTGTACACATATCAATGAATGCTGCACCTGTCCTGCATGGTATGTCTGCTGCATGATGTCCGTGCACAACCCACATCACATACACACCTGTCGCCAGCCATACACACACACCACAACATACACATCACGTACTATGCGGACACAGGTATCACATACACCTCTCACTATCGTGTCCACCCTGTGCATCAGAATATGTTAGCTTAACCGTGCAGTGATGGTGTAGCTCACAGTTATGCGGCAGAGACTTCATCATATGCACAGGGTGATATGTGTGCCACAGGCATGGGCTGTACCAATGGATGACATCATGTGTGTGTATAAGGGCCTGTGCATTGAGTGGGCATGACTATGTAGATTGCATGTGGGTGTGGTGGAGCCCTACAGTTGTGTCTGCTGTGTGTGGGTGTGTGTGTACACAGTTCAGTCATCTGTGATGCCTACACGGGGTATGCTTGGCAGCCCCTGACTGTACAGTGCAGGTGTTACGGCTCACTGTGTCTGCGGCGGCGTGACCAGCGCCTGCCTGGGGTCGCACCGGGCGACCGGGTGGAGTGCGGACTGTCCACTCTCCGATGTCACATGTCCGCTGGAAGCGTGCCCGCAGCGGGGCCGTCCAGGGCCGCGTCCGCGTGGCCTGCTCTGTCCTGGTGTGGATGGTGTAGTAGCAGCTGCACTGCTGCTGCTACCAGCACTGTCTGGGTGGGCATGGGAGGTGCTTGCGCACGCTGACCTGCAGCAGGTGGTGTTGCTGGCACGCCACGTGCCCTATGCCTCACCCCTACCTGGTGTTCCTGCACGGACTGTGCACGCTCAAGGATGGCCATGCCTCGGTCGAGGATACCAGCCATGTCACCCAATCTCCTATCCAGAACATCGGCAAGATGCTGTTGTGCATTCGCCAATGCCTGGATGTTGTCATTCAAAGATGCGGATTGCGGACCTCTGCAGCCTCTGCCCTTCCTGGTTCTGCCGTTCGGCACGTGCCTGCACCGCCATTACAGTCTGGAACATGCGTCTGGTTATACCAGCTGCTGCACCCTGTACGGCAGGTGTATGTCTAGCGGTGCTCCCCTACGAGCAGCACCTGCCACATGCCTGCGTGGCACTGCACCAGTCCTTACACTGGCAACATCGTGTGTACCCACACCTTCTGCAGCCACCACACATTCCTGCTCGGGGCCAAGAGACGCTGACTGACCGTCATCTATGGGCAACGGTGTTGGGGTATGTGTCGGCATCTGAACCGTGGGCGGGGTTGAAAGGGACGTATGTGTGATGTTCTCCAGTGGCACAGTGTCTGCCTGTGACGACCCTGCCTGTGCCTCATGCACATGGTCATCACCACTAGTATCTGTGGGGACACTAGCATCAGATTGACCGCGGGAGGGAACTCACCTACAGCACCTGTCAATACAAAGACATACCATCGGTTACAATACAGACACACACACACACACACACACACACACACACACACACACACACACACACACACACACACACACACACAGCATGCATGTGATAATGCAGGTGGCATGCAGCATTCACACAACACAGACCAGTGAATGCAGACCAGACATTCATAGTGGCAGTATGTACACTGCCCTGGTGGGGACAGTACAACAGGCAGGTGTCATTTAGTAGGCATGCAGTACACACATTCATGGTAGTTCGCATGCATCAGCGTGATACACCGTGTGGCCGCAGGCGAGTTGAGAGTACACATGGCTGCCGACACTATGTAATGTACACCGCAAACATGTGCGGTATCATGTGGACATGTGGCGATGGTGTCCCACCGCATGCACCACATCACAGCGGCTGTCACGGTGCAGTGTTATGTGTACAGTCTACAGATACAATGTATGGGTAACAGTGATGTCTGTGCAGGAATGCGTTTGCTGTGAGCTGTGTACATAGCTGTACAGTGTGGAGTGCGGGCTCTGTGCCACTGCACAGTAGCAGGACACAGCTATGTGTCTGTGCGATCGTGACCTGGGCGCATTACATTGCCATGTCTGTAAGTCAGTTCAGCTGCTCAGCAGCACGTATATAGTGGACATTGGAGGCACCTGTAGTAGCTGTGGAGAGGCATTCCATGTCACTGGTGTAGTACATCGGATGTCCAGGCGGTCCACTACAGTGATGAACCCGCTATGTGTGTACAGGGTGCAGCGCTGACTACCCACTGTGGATGTGCTGTGTGGCACCATGCCTGTAGGTATCGACCATGGCCTTGTCTGTCTGAGTCATTGACAATTGTGTGTGGTAGACATCGTGCACCACGGCCCTGTGGTGGCCCATGTGACATACAACCATACTAGTGTGAGGTGTCACATTCTCTACGGATATGCTGACAGTGTGGATGTCTGCTATGTTGTGCATAGGTCATGTCATGGTGTGACAATGCTGCAGCCAGACATCCACGTGCATGGGACATGGCATGTGCCATGTCTGGCGTGTGCACCGATGCAGGGGCATGGGTCACATTGGTAACACCTGTGCTCTGGCCAGATCACAGCTCACTATGTGGTACTGTGTGCATACTGCACTGGCATACCAATGCATACTACACATGCAGCCATTGTGTAACACCTACACCATTGTATGCATAGCTGAATGCACGTAACACACCAATAGGTTGTGTGGTGTCATACCACTCTACGCTAACGGGTGTATCTACTGTACATGGGTGGTGTGTGTGTGTCGGGTGGTGCGAGCTGTATACCGTGACTGGGGCACACACAGGTGAGCATGTCATGCCTAGACACATGGGGAATATCAATACAGCAGAACATGCCTTTGACTAGCAACAGACTTACCTGCAACAGACCCTTGTCCTTGCGACCGCCAGGCGTACCTGTAAAGGCATTACACAAAGGTATACACATTAGCCATTACTATCTCCACGGTCAGCACTGTGCATGTCACATCATGCATGTGTGTGGTAGCAAGTGCTATGCACATGTCTGCTAACACAACATAGCATACTATGGTTTGCATCTTGTGTGGCCATATACCTGGCATGTATTGCTATATCATGTGTTGTACTATGACACCCACGTCGCTTATCATACAAACATGCAACACTGACTTACCATGCGGCTCCAGGCTCATAGCTCGGAGACACCCACCTCCACGATGGGCCTTAAGTGTTTCTGCGTGTTGTTCCGTGGGTGTCGCCAGACTGGCCAGGAGCTCCTCCGTGGCTGTGAGTGGGGGCTGGGTTGGTGGCCCACCACCTGTCCCACGTTGTTGCCTGGCGATTGCAGCGGCACGCTGTCTTGCATGCGGATCAGGTCTGTGCAGTGCCTGCGGTTGCTGATAGCTGCGGTTGTATCCGCCCACGCTGTTCACCCTCCTGCACATCTCCTCCCACATCTCCTGCCGTTCCTGTGCCTGCTGTGGCACATGGCTAAATAAGCGGCGTGGTTACTATGGAGGTATGGAATGATCACCTCCTCCTCCTGTCAGCTGAAAGGTGGAGGCGGGGAACGTGGCATTATCTGGAAGACATAATGATGGTGGCAGGTCACATTCACACTGCTGTGCTGGCATACTGTTGGAAATACATTGCTATGACATATGCGACATCTGCACAGTGATCTGTGAAGGGCATCGTGGCAGTGACACAGCCGATGTTGTGGCTTCACACCATTGAGCACTGGGTGTCACATCATATCTGTGTGCCACCCCATCACACTGTACCGCACCATGTAGATGTTAGCCTGCCGTGGACATGTGTACCTGGCTGCACCTATGTCCATATCAGTTGGCATAGGTCCCCATGTGGCGTCTGTGCTACTGTTCACCTGGACGCTGTGTATATGTCAGTACACATCACGTCTGTGTCCATTGTGAACGTCAGCAGCGGCACTGTACACATACACATGGACACCTGCACATGCATGTGTTGTGCCATGTACTTCCACACAGCACTGTGCGGGTGCTGGACAACTTGCCACAGCTCACCTGTGTTGCACATGTGATAGACATGGAGCAATGTGTAACCATGACACATTAGCAGGAAAGGCCATGCATAGCATGTACACACACACATTGTGCAGAGCATCACACAGCACCTGTAACATGACAGGGTGCATCACCGCCACATTACTGCTGTGTATGGTTGATAGTGAGAGTGCCTTTTGTCCATTGCACCATGTAGGACTGTGATAGCTCATGCAGCCTTGCTGGTCAGGTCTGCATGATATGGCAGGGTATGCCACATACATGGCACTGGGTGTGATCCACCTGGGGGTTGGCCGGTATTGGCAGGGTGGCTGTCCATTGCATATGTCATAGCTGTGTGAATATGGACATTCAACATGTTTATCACCATGGTGTGGACACTGTCCTCAAGCGAGGTATGCTGTGCGCTGCTTGCTGAGGGTGTGTCTGGTGCATCACACATCCATGCATACACTGTAGCCCTGGCAGGTGCTATGTGCTGGGATATTGATCGACACAGTGCTGTATGTGGACACACACCGCTATCCCATGCACATGGATGGCTGCCTGCACTGATGTGGGTACCACATATGTGTACATCCAGTGCCGCTGCCACCCACATGTCTGCTGCTGCACTACACACCGCCATCCCTCCCTCTGTGAATGTGGTGTTGGGCACAGCAGAGGTATCCATGTATGGGGACAGGGATGTTCACATAGCAGGCCCACTGATGGTATCGTCGATCTGACCATACACATATGGCGCACCCTCACACATACAACCCATTCATATTGTTGTTCTAGCGGTGACACAGCTATATTGCTATGCGGAGGCATTCACGAACATACATACACAGAGGCATGCCGTCCATCTGTGGCATTGCCTGGACTATTGCTGTGGTTCAGCACCTAACGTGTTTGACTGCAGCTGGCGCAGACCTACTGTGCACATGTCTACGGTAGGCCTGTTCTACGGTAGGCATCTGTGATGTGCTGTGCACATCTCATATCTGCACATTTGGTTGGTGTCCATCGGTCCACGGGCCAGTGGTGGGACATACAGGGATGTTGCTGAACATATATGCATGCAACCCTGTACAGCTGTGGCGCTAGCCTCTCAGATGCTCATGTGTCATGGGCGTGAACACCGTACACACACATGTGGTTGTGGGCTGGCGTCCGTACCCATCTCCACCTGTGGGTTGCTATCATCCCACACACTCCTTGTACTGTATGTTCAGGCTATGCACCTATGTGGGGCTTGTGTGCATGCAATACGATACTATATGCCTTTGCACCCTTCACAGACAATGTCACACAGGTACACCGGCAGCCGTACACATCGCGGGTTGTTGTCAGCACGTCACATGTGGTACACACCTAACACATCTCCTGTGGGACATGGTCATTTATACGGGCATGTCCAGTAGTCACATACCACAGCTTCCCCTACATGACGGCTATGCAGGACATGTGTGTGTACAGCTACTGTGACATGTACACGACCAATGCCCCCTACCTACATCACATGGTACTACCGGTCGGGCATGTGTGTCTGCATCCATGCTATGGCCATAGATGACAATTGTACATCAATATGTGCAACATACCTCATTGGGGGTTGTCATGTGCACATGTTCCATGTGTCAATGCATTGTTTGTGTCTGTTGGGCGGTCATTGTTGTGCATGGTTTACATGGCTGACATAGCGTACTGTGTCTGATTCCAGGTGCTTCATTGGGCTACCAGCATTGTACATTTCTACAGCACATTCCAGCCATCATGTAGCCAGCTTAGATGACAGTGGGAGGTGTTCCGCCATGTGCACATATGTCACACAGTACAAGGGTGACTGACACACATTGTCAGGACTGGGTTCTGACTGCTGTGGATGTGTGTACTGGTGTTGACAACCATGACTGCACCAGATGGTGTCTTCTGGATGTGTAACATTCACAACACACACCTACATTCACATAGCAGCACATCGTCCACGACAATGGACATTCCTGCATGAACACTGTGTATGCGGTATGTCTGTATGACCACTGCATATATCACTGGTAGCCACCAGCATGGCTGCCTACAACAGCAGTGTGTATCCTGTGCAAACATGGGTTACACCAGTCACAACACACCTGTGTCAGATGGCCCTGTAGTGGGTGACAGTGCAGTTCCATTCATCATGTAACAGTATACATCGTGCACCAGTATGTTGCAGACATGTGAGCGGCTGTGCTAGTCGACATATGCACACATGACACATCACCTGGTACACCGTGTCTGCCTTGCCACCTGCTATTGTGACCACCCTGTGATGACATTATGCGGCCCACATGGACTGGGACATGTGATGGCTCAATGGTGAATTAACCCTCCAGGTGTGTGTCTAGCCAGGTGTCCAGTACAGGGACAGTGTACATTGGCCTACTCTGTCACTGGGACTGTTGACTATGGTCATACTGTAGTTATGCAGGCATGTGGTGTTTGTCCAGTCTGATAGTCGTGTTCAACCACACTACCGTGGCACACATGACCTGTGGACATCTGCCTAAGGTGTGCAGCCCACATGTACATCTTCACATGCTATGCTGCCTGTGCAGCGGTGTCACATGTCTGTCTCCGGCAGGGCTGTCACAGGTAGGCACAGCATGCAGTGATGTGTGACAATGCTTACACCCTCCACTGTGCTGTACACAAGCACTGCACACACAGTACAGCACACATGTCATTTATCTGCAGTGCCTGGGACCTGCCTCCATGCCCTACACGGCACACCTGCCAGTCCAGATTGTACACAGATCATACCTCCCAGGCACATACCTGGACTGCAACACACACGGGTGGGTGGTTCCCACACCACACCGTGATTTACTCACATACTGCATATTCCCATGACACATTGCATCATAGGTAATCCATGTTCAGATACCCATGTTCGTGACCGCTCGCACATTGTGACCTGCGACAGTGAATACACTGTACACCACAGGTTACATGCGGTCGTGTTGGCATACTGTACATTGTACCTAGGACAGTTGCTACTGCTATGTATTGACAGCAACACGCCCTTCCTAGTATGGACTCCCATGTACCCACACATGCTTGGCCATGCAGTGCGCATAGCTGGGTGACACATTACGACACATACCATACCTACACTGCCCTCGGCATGCACCAAACCTCCATGTGTCTGTGTGCTAGGCCTACACACCTCCCCCCTCTGTTTGCTGAACATCCATGCTTCTCATCCCTGCTAGCCACACCCTAAACACACAACCATAGCAGCATGCATGGTACATACACACTACAGCCGGTATTACTGACATCCACTGACAGAGGTAGTTGATGGCATGGCACTATCACGATGGACAGTCTACGTGCCTATGCCAACACTGATCACAGTGCACTTCTGCTACATTTACACACTGGTAGGGACCATGCTATTCCACACTGAGACATGGTGGTACTGGCCTTTTCACAGATGCCACAGTGGTATTCCTGTTCCATGCACACGTGCTGTATGGGCACATGTGCAGGCTGTTGCACGGTAGTTATGTTCACCTGTGTGTTGTGTGTCACTTGACAGTCATGGTGTGTCCTCATGGTGCATGACATACTCCACAGCTAGCTACCTACACATGACTGCCAGACATTGCAGTGTGGGCCCTCACGCAGTGTGGTGGTATGTCTCTGCTGTTTGACTACATCCACATTCAATGCGGCATACCACAGTCATGCAGGCATTGCCAACACAGATGTTGCTGGCATCGTGCCTGCCAGTGGGGTACCTACCAACAATACACACTCTCACTCAGTACAGGGTTCCAATCCTTGGCTGGACATTGTATTAACCCTGTGGACACATACATAGTACTGCCATGCACATGTTATGTCCGGGAACACAGTCCCAATGTCACCTCAAACCGCCATAGTTGTTGTATCCCGCCAACCTGGCTGTTACATGTCTCTGCAGCAGCACACTGCAGTGACTGCTAGCCCATTCATGTGCGTTGTGTACCCTGACCACCACACTACCACATCTATCACACTACACATGGATGGTACTGCATTGCACGTATGGGGCTGCATCTCTACACCCATGACTGGGCCATTCAGTATGGCACTGGGCCACATCTTGACATACATGCTTCACACACTCATTGACTACCTGCATGCCTTTACTGGCACCCTTGTTGGGCTTCTGTGCAACGGCACACCACATCCCATGCTGGTCACCTGTCATACTATTGCATGGGTGGTTGGGGTGGTACAGAGCGTATCACATCAGACATGCTCCGCTCTTTGCCCTTCAGCACCATTCCACTTTATGCTATTGCCAATGTACACATCCAGCATCACATCGTACCCTATGTCTCGGGATGTTCGCCATGTGCCTTCTGTACAGTTCACACAGTGGTGCAGGCATATCATGCTAACTACAACAAGTCAGGGACGTGTGACATTGCACAGTCCTCAGACATGTGGCCCCTCATGCTCAGTATTTGCATATGTACACTACCTGCTGTCACACAGTACTGTACATGCCTACATATACCACTTCTACATACCTGGCAGCATTCTAGCTCATCCTACTCATGTTGCTGACACCCATACAGGTGTCAGTGTGGCAGATATATCATGTAGATATCATTGCATCAGTTACATCACACATAGTGCATACACATCACCTTTGCATACTGACAGTCATGCGGTGTGTATCACATGGATACTGTCCCTATACAGGCATATCACGTTGTACATGGTTGATGTACACACACATGCCCACATGGTGCTGTGGTTGCCATATTCCACCATGGCGTGGGTACACATGTGCAGGACCACGCATTTCTGGACCGTATGTCTAGCTGATACCTTGGGTGCCCTTGTACCTGTGCCATACACACATGTACCGCAGGCCATGTTACAATAACACATGTGTGGTGTACCTTACACAATGGATACAACGTTACATGTCTCAGTATAGTCATGCTGTGATCTCTACCCGGCTCAGACAGTTTACATATGCAAATGACAGTCATGTAACACATCTGTACTCACCTGCATGCCACTAACACAGGGGTGTAATCTACTCTGCCATGGGCCATGTTCTCCACAGTACTGATGCATGTAGTACTCCTACATGGCGTTTGCAGTGGGCAGGGTGGGAGGAGCAGTCCTGCATGTGTGCACACATGCCACATTTCTCGGCCGGGCGTCTGTGTGACATCCACAGACTGGACACACACCGTGCTGTGGGACATAGGTCCTGTGCACATCCCACAGGGGCACACTGTGTCACTAGTCATGTGATAGCTCCCTTGCTGGTAGGGTGACACAGACCCATGGTACCACCACAGCGGACGTACTGTATAGACATAACAGTTGACATCCACTTCTGCCGTTCAGTGGACACTACCATGGGGGGGGTGTCACTACTGTGTACATTGCACATGTGTTTACACACGGCCCTGCTGGACATCATTGTGGCACACATTGCACCTGCTACAGAACGTTTGGACATGGTTACTTGCTGTTCCCTCCATTTGGTACCTATTCTGCTACTACATTGTCCCATATGTGCAGGCCATACATATCTTGTGTATGTACATAACATTAGGCCATCCCTCCATCATGCATGCTGTGCCTGTGATACTGTCTATGATTTCTGAACATATCCATCATGACAGCTTTGCATTACACATAATTGACATAGTCACCCCTACTGCGTGGGATACGTGCGTCGTGCGCACATTCCGTATGAGATCGAGGGGATATGCCCCTGCACATGTGTGCTGTGACACTATACATACATGTCCTATCCTGCTGTGGCACTTCATTGTTGGATATCCACTGCCAGCATCAGCGTGGGTGGTGGCATTGTTCTGTGTTTGCAACCCCTATGGCAGACCTGGGGTAGGGTTACCACCTGTGCCACTTTGCAAGGGACAGTCCCTCTTTGGGCAGTTGTGTCCTGACAAAACATATTACAAATGGCAAATGTCCTGAGATTGTAGGACATAATTATGTCCCATTTTTATGTAAGAGTTGCATAACATAGTTATTTATGTATGTACATTCCTAAATGTTACAAGACACACAATAAGCAACTTAACTGCTACAAGACTACGCTTTTATTTAGGCAAATGAGTACAGTTCTACCCTTTGTACTGACCATGGGTATGTGTCCACCTGTAACATCTGATGTGTGTCCCGAAGATGTCCCACTTTGGCCATTTACAAAGGTGGCAAGCCTAACCTGGGGTTATCCCGGGTGTGTACATGTTGTCCCACTGCTCTGCACACGTTGTCCACAGTCGTTGGTATGCTGCGCGGCTTAGCATTACATAACCAACCTTCACCTCTCTCTGCCTGATGGACAGGTATCTTTACCTACACACACCGTTCACATACTGTACAGATTCGTCATACCTATCGTGCGTTACACACCAGTACATGTCGTGGGTTCGACATACCTTTCCGGCCTTTGGTTCTGCGTTCTTCTGTATTTACTTGTTAGTCCTTTAGTATTCCTTCTTTGTTCGGTATGAACATACGGTTTGAATATCCAGGAGTCTTCCTTATATTAAAGTCGTCACCTGAGGCATGTGGGTTAATCAGGCCAATAGCTGTTCCTCGGTGTGTACTTATCGCATATCACGGTGATCCCCCTCCTTTCGTTAGATTCTGGCGTCGGCACTAGGACATGGTTCTTTCCTCGTGTGGCCGTTGGTTATTTGCAATACCTTCGTGAGGATGGTATGTATTGTATCATGTTTGTGTGACTGCATCCGCTATGTGTGGTGTCGGGTACATTTCGCTGTGGTGTTAGCCGTGGATTGTGTGTGTTGGGTATGGTATTCTGTTCGACATGTGGGTGTCCGTGTCCTGGCGGCTGTCGATGGCGTTCTGCATTCAGATGTGTAACATAGCTGTTATATTCCTGTACACAGCGGATGCAAGGATGCATCAGCCGCTGCTAGTGTTTCCCACGAGCTTGTTGTGGGTATGCCGCTGTCATTGACTGCCTGTATGTTTTTGCTACGGTTTTAGCTGTTATCCCTTTGATATGTGCGATGGGGTATATCTGCGGATGTGGGTAAAGTGCGGGGTGTGAGTCTTGCATTTATACATACGGGATATGCTTGTGTGTGTGCTCCATCCCTGCTTGGGGGGCTGCAGGTTACCTGTCTGTTGTTCCGGGAATGTTTGTTTTGTTGATGTCGTGTGCTGTCGGTATCGCCTGCATGTGTGCTTCCTGCACGTATTCCTCCTTCACATGGGTTATATATCTGCGGATGTTCGTCCGTGCCTACTATCCATTGGCATTTTGTCGCTGATAGTTACGGTGAATGTGGTCCTATACTTGGGACGGCCTGTATGCTACCGGTAGCCTCCTATTCGTGTGCCGCTTGCTTACTTCACGGTCGTGGAACACACAGCGGTATTCTGGGACCGTAAGTGTTCCCGATCGGTGCCGGGATAGCACATTCGTATTTTCGCCGTACATGCCTGATGCTGTGTAACGTTGCCGACGGACCGTGTTGAGTGTACCTTATGGCGCCATACATACGGTCATGGTTTGTACATGCGTCCTTTGCATCTCCTGTTGGCTATGGCCCTGTGGTACATTCTGGGACATTTCCGCTTTGCATCGTTTTACGTCGCCACGTGCATAGCCACTGAGGAGATGTCAGTACTACTTTGTGGGTACTGCTGTACATCGCCTATGGTTCCTGTACTATATGCCTGCGCATGTTATTACACTCCGCCTGTGACATGTCATCTACATACACATTTTACAGTGGCACACACATTACACACACACAGCGGAACACACGACAACCTCACCTCACACATACACATATTGCCGCCATGGCTCTCAACCTTCTATTTCCAGAGTGAGGAACACACACATTAGTAATGTGAAACAAATGGGCATAATGTGGAACACATAGTAATGGCATAGTGACAACTTCAGCTAAGTAGGTCATAGGTTGATTATAATATGCTGATTTACTTACAGTGAAGAACCTTTAATGAATTACTATGATTACATTCTATTTACCAGGATGTCATTTATATACATTCCTAACAATGGATGTTTGACAGACATTTTCAATGTGGAACTTTGAGGAACTGCGAGGAACATGAACTGTTTTACACCCCAAATGAGGTACGTTCCTCATAATGTCGTACACTTCACTGGTATGCTTGCCGCTTTCGCACCGACGGTTGAACACAATACGTACGTTGGCGGCGTGTATCTCCGCACTCATATCCTATGGATATGACACGCACATATCCCGTTACTGTACCGTGGACTGGTGACCATCCCGACACGCGGATATGTATTGATGCAGGTTGACATTTCCATGGCTGGCGTTACCTGCTCTGCCCACCCTCCCGGATGATCGGGTTGTCGGTCACTATGTTTACTATGTGGTGATTTCGCGTCTTACTTATCTGTGAACTTGCATCCCTGGGTTCCATATTACCCTGTTGTACTTTATATCTGTGTATGCGTACATATATTTCTACATGTGTACTGATATCTATTTCCGTATCTGTGTATGCACATGAGTACATATGTGGTCGACTTGCGGCGATAGTGGCAGCATACGGCTACGCCGTGTGCTGTAGAACCAGCGTGCGGTGAGGTGTTGGCGTTCCATGCTCTGCTGGCTATTGGGTGTGCAGTGTTTGGGCGGTGCCTTTGTTGGAGTCACACATACGTCCGCACATACGGTACACATTACGGGCGGACATGTTTGTGTGGCGTCCATTTTACTGTGTGTGCAGGTCAGGAGGTGTCAGTCCATGGGGCCTACACTGTCAAAGTATGTGCTATCGTTCCCTCTTTGCCAGGGCGTAGGCATATTGGAGTGCGCCTCTGTCTACCTACTGGGGCTGGCTCAGTGTGTCCATGGCGCTGATCGCCCTGTGCCTGTGCTTGCCCTGGCAGTTGTGGCGGGCTTGGTGGCCCTCCGGCATTATGTCCCTGCAGCAGCTGTTTCCGCAGAATCATATTGTGTAGCATACAACATACTATGAATATGTGGGCACTTGTGCCTGGAGAGTACTGCAAGGCTCCACGGATGTATCCAAGCACCGGAACCGTGATTTCAACATCCGAACACACGCTCTATGATTATTCTTGTTTGTGCGTGTGCCTCATTATGGCGTTCTTGCATGTGTGTGTGTGCATTTCTGATGGGTGTCATCAACCACGGCTCCAGTGCGTAGCCAGCATCCCCCACAAGGTGACCTTGTGTGATGTTCCCTGGCGAATACCTGATACAGCTGTGAGGCATGCCAGATATGGGAGTCGTGGTAGCTTCCAGGGCTGCCAGCACACACATCCATGATAATGCCCTGCGCATTGCACACGACCTGGCAATTGATGGAGGGTATCCCTTGCGGTTTATGTAGCGTCTACCCTGCTCCCGGGTGGTGACTTAATTTCTATGTGCGTACAGTCTATCGCACCCAGGACCTCCGGTATTGTGCCACCACGGTGGAAGCGGCGCATATTGCTAGCCAACTCCTCCTGAGATGTGGGGAAATTTATGTGCTCATGGGCATGTGGTAACATGGCATCCAGGAACTGGTGTAGTACCCTGGATGCTGATGCCTGTGAGATGCCCATTATGTCCCGGCTTGGCCTTTGAAAGGTACCTGTAGCCAGTATTCGCAAGCTCACACATACCTTTGTGTCCACTGGGATGGGCTCCCCTCTGTTGTCTCTTGTTCTCAGGCGGCCGGCACAGCTCCACTATTTGCTGTAACGTGTCCCTGTCCACCCTGTAGCGCTCTACTATCTCCAGGTCTCGCAGCCCCTGGTAGGTCACCCTTGGTCTGAACACTCTCCTTCTCCTGTGAGGCCTCACGGTGGTTGTCGGCACCACCCTCCGCAACTCCGTCTGTCTCTGCCACATACCTATGCATCACGGCCACGGCGGCACCCAGCATATACATATTAAAAGTTGCCCGTCTGTTTACACCCTACGGTGCGGCGTTTGGGAAATCGCACTGTGTTGTGTGCATTCACACTTAATACTGTTGTGCTGTATACCGGTGATGTCATTGGGTGTGTCTGTGCAGCCGTATCCATGGCTTATTTCCGTGGTTTTACGGTTGCAACTGCAACGGTACTGCCTGTAGTGTTACATTACAGTTGCCTGCATTGCCTTGGCTTTGCATCTTACATTACTGCATCCTGCAGGCACATGGCATATGATGCATTTTATCTGCAGCCGCGGTTATGCTACCTCTGTACTTGGCTGTGCTATTTCGGTTATTTGCTCTTTGCATTTCTGCTACATCCCCTACTATCTTTGCATTCATATGCCTCCCCTTTCCCGTTATGCAGGAGTCTGCATGCAGAGTTATCAGCTGCCGCCGTTTGCCCTTCCTGGATTGATTGGTGTTGATTGCTCATTACGGCTCCATTTACACTGCTTCCGCATTTCCTCGTATTCTCCGCATTACCTTCCTATATCCGTGGTTGTTGACGGGGAGGCCGTCACATGACTGGTTTAGGGAACGTAGTCATCCTCGTGCACATGCATCTGTCCGCGCATTATGTACTCTCAGCGCATCTATTTCCTAACACGCCAGTCCTGATGCTGTGATGTGCATTCTACAGTCCAGATTTGCTGACCTCAATATCCTTCCTCCAAATGTGGCACACCCTCTGTGGTTGACATGTATCTCGTGTAGGCCACTCCTCGGTGTAGTACCGCTTCGCCGTTTGCTCCATCCTTACACGGCGCCGTTTTGCGATTCACTATTATCTGCCTCATTTGCATGGAATTGACTACTAATACATGGTTACGGCGAACACCGCCACCACTCCTTGACAACCATTGCGCTGGGGTTGAAGCTTTACATACATACTATGGTGTGTGGTGGCTGTGCAGCTGATGTGTGTTATACTGCTCTTTTAGGACATTGTCATATTATTTCATTGCTTTGCAACTTCTGTGCACATATCCGGGGTCTGCTGTTCTTTCTACGTCGTGCCATTTATGTCATTTTTACATTTTGTGCATATTTTCTTTGGACATTCTCGGTGCCTTTCCACATTGGCATATTGCACCTATATGATACCTGACTTTGACAGCCTTCCGTTACTCCTCGGTCATGTTTGGGTAAATGTAAACCGTTTTTTTTGGTTTACATTGCCGTGCCCTTACGCCTGCGCCACTTCGTGGATCGCTATTTGCCCTCATTTGCATGGTGCAATACCGCACACAGTGTGTTTTGCATACCTAAGCCGGGGGCGGAGACGGTCCGGCGCACGCCGGTAGTGCACGTGGAATTCATTCATACCTGAATCGCTCAGCAGCCATATTTGGCGTTATAACGCCGGCGCTATGCTGGCGCCTGGCGCAAGGTTCATGAATCCGGGGGTGTGTTTCTTTTAAATTTAATGTTGTACTTTGTGTTTGCTTTCATTATTTTTTATATAGTTTGATATTTGCTCACATTTGTAAAGCAGGTATTTACTACCTGGTTTAATGTGCTTCTTAAAGGAGTTGTGTAGGGACTGGGTATTTGGGTATGTGGGTAAGAGAGGAGCAAAGCAGATCAACCAACACTCATTGTGTGTAACTAACCAGTATGGGCATGTGCAGTGTATAGCTGGTTATGGAAATGGCATCTCCACACATGTAGGTGAAAACAACCATACTTTGTACAATAGGAAATACTGTTAGAAAACCTTATACTTGACCTAGTAAGTAGCCTAGTTTTTAGCTTATGCACATTAACTGCTTATTTTTAAAATCCACACACACACACACACACATATATATATATATATATATATATATATCATACCTGAAAATTGCACAGCAGCTATTGTGTTGCACAAAGGTTGGAGGCCTCTGTCTGGTGTGAGGGCAACTGTGCCTTGAGCAGGAATGCCATACTGTACCCATATAAATACATGAATATCTGTAGCAGTATTAGAGGGTTGTGCAAGACATCAGTTGAACCAATAAGCATATATAATGAGCATAACAAGCTTTATGCATATCTGGTGTTAGAGTGGAAACCACATAAATTTCAGCATCTTTCAAACATATCGAGTAAACAATGTAAACATTCAATGGACATTTCAAAATCATGACAATGCATGAACTACAACAGTAAAAGCTGCTAATATGCTTGTAATGGTAACAATGACATTAACATAAACCCAGAGTAATGACAGCAACTGTAATTACAGCACAGGATAAACAGACTGTGCACTGATTTCTAGACATAGTACCATGTCCACTGGGACCCTGGGCATTCCCCAGAATGGGCCCCCTCCTTCCAAACTGTTAAGAGAAAAAGTTTTAAAAACATACTGTTATTTGTCTTTTTCTTGTTCTTGCAAAGTGAACATGTTATTTGTTGGGATATGCCTATCAAAAATGGGCCTCATCTGTGAACAAAATGCAGCATTGCTTATGAACCTGAATGATATCTGTTTTCTGCATTTCAGAATAAAGAGATTTGGTTATAGCTCAGTGAAGCCTGGGATAAGGACGCACGGCCGAGTAAGAGTTAATTTACTGGGGCAGGCTGTGTGTTCTGGAAAATTTGAGCTACCGTTGTTGAATTGAACATTTTGTGCTCCTTGAACATTCTGTACTAGCTGTGGATTTGAGGTAATTTGTGATAAACATGTTTTTCCTATATGTTTTTCATAGCCAACTGTCAACGGTCAGAAATGCAACAAAAAGTTGTTTTGCTTGCAGTATAAAAGTTGATGTCAGTAAACAAGTTGATCAGATCAGAGGAGATCAGATCAGTCCAGACCGGACATCTTGGCCAACATGCTGTGTAATCTGGTTAGCTAATAAAGGAAAATTCATCACCTGAGGCAGATGCGACTCGTTTGAATTTTTCTTCTGACATTTTGGTCCTTCGGACCGGAAACCTCTATGAAGATACGGATCAGACCGACAGAGAGACCGAAAAACCTGTGCAGGTGAGGGTTTCTCATCTTAAGATTCCCTCGACTGAAAGCCCTCCGACTGATTTGTCGTTGAAAAGAGGCCGGCCGCTCTCTGATCCCTATCTGAGGGATGGTTTCTGAATGAAAAGAGGAAACGGAGTCTCATCTGGTTCAGGTAGGATGAAAAATAAATTTATTTTAATTTAATTTAATCTTGTCGACAAGGTTTTATTTTTAGTTAAGGATGGGTAGGATTACTTGTTAAGATTATTTTGTTAGGGTCACCCGTTAAGATAGTCCCATTTTATAATAAGCCCTGTAAAATAATTTTGATACAGTCCTAAATACCTGAGGAAAAAAAAAAAAAAGGAAAGATACCTGAGGAAAAAAAAAAAAGAAGGGGAAGGTAAAATAAGAAATCTAGGGGAAACATGGGTTCGAGTTGCTGCAAGTGTGAGAGTGATGCCTGTTTAAATGTTGATGCTAAGTATATGAAAGGTTTAAACAAAAATAATGTTAAATTTTTGAAAAAGTGGAAGTCGAGATATGATTTTGATGGTACACTGAATAAGAATGCTTGTGCAAAATTGGTTAGAGATTTGAAAAGAGATGCGGGAACTAGAACTAAAAAACAAAGACAACTGGGATTTCCCCAAGCACAAAAATGGTTAGAAGAGGCAAATAAATGAGCTATAAAAGAAAAACAGTGCCAGGAAAAAGAAAAAATAAATCAAAAGGGATCACTGGTGCCAAGTGGAAAAGTAGCTTTATTTTTAGATAAGGAGGATGAGCATACAGTTTGTGCGGTACAAAGGCAGGCAACTGCCCCACCGTATGGGGAAATTGCTGCTGCTGTACCGGCAGAACCTCCTCAATATCAGTCTAACGATGTGGGATTTGTACAGCAGGGTGGGTTATTGGCTGCTCAAGGAGACGTTGTGACCCCTCCAATTTACCCGCAAATTCCCGTAGTACCCAAGGTTGCTTTGCAACAGGTAGACCAGCCTATGCAGTTAAGGTCGGGACCAGCAGGGCAAAGACGTTGGGCCATTAAACTTTCTGACCACTCAGAAGCCTTTCCCTTAATACAAGTTGCAAACCCACAAGCAGGGGATGTTGGACAAGAGCCAACTATTTTAGTTTATTGTCCCTGGGCTAGAGAGGATATAAAATGAGCTACGGATGGCATTCCTCATCCCAAGGTTAATTTTCAAAAGTTTTCTGAGGATATAGTTGGTATGCGTTTAAGTTATCATCTAAATGGTTTAGAAGTAGAACAAGTAGTGCGACAAATCCTGGGTCCAGATTGGCACTTAGTTTGTGGTACTTGGACATGTAAGGCAGATGACGGCACTACATTAAAGCATAATTCTGGGGTGTTAGACACGCGAGTCACTGATCTGTTGAAGAGAATTTCTGATAAGTGGCGTCCAAGAGCAGATTGGACAGTAATAAATCAGTGCATCCAAAATTATGATGAATCTGTAGATCACTATATTGTAAGATTGACAGAAGTGTTCAATAACCATTGTGGAATGATGATTCCACAGGATCAGACTACTGATAGTCCGTACGAACAGCAATTAAAAAATGCTTTTCTTAAAGGTTGTAAGGCTCCGATAAATAGTTTTATAACTAAGCATATGGTTGATCACAGAACATGTAGACTGCAACCTTTGTTTGAATATGCACGGCATGCTGAGCGACATTTCAATTTAAAAAAGAAAAGAAAGTGTTAGCAGTAGGGGATGATGGTGGTATATTTTTGGTACAGGACCAAAGGGGGCAAGGGAGCCATGGTGGCGTACAAAGACGTGGGGGCCCGAAATGGGACATGTCATATAAACAGGGTGGACATTCAGAGGAATATGAGGGGAGGTTAAAACGTGGAGAATGTTTTAAATGTGGTAGAAGAAGGCACTTTGCTGCCAACTGCGAAGAGTGGCAACATCCCCCACAGCTTACGAACAAGGGCTCTGCATGACTATATGATAGTAAAGGAAGGTGCCAAATTCATTATTGTGATTATTGTAGAGAAGAAGAAAGCGAGAATGATTGTGATGATGATGAGGTAGACACTCTCTGCGATGAATGTCAGGACACCCAGGAAATTAAGGAAGGGCAGGATTGTGACTGTGAAGTCATAAACCTGGCACATTTGGGTATTGCTATACATCTGGATCAAAAACCCATGATAGAGTTTTTGGTTGAGGGACAGAAAGTGGAGTTTTTATGTGATTCAGGTGCATCGCGTACACTTTTGGGTCCAGCAGTTCTACCCCCGAACTGCGAAACAGATGAGTTTGTCCTTGTGAAAGCGGCAAACGGGAAAATCTATAAGGAACCACTGTCTCATCCTCTATTGTTCACAGATCCGCAAACAAACCAAACTGTTAGGTGTAGGGTAATTATATCGAAAGTTTGTCCAGTTAATTTGCTGGGAAGAGATTTGATGCATTTTTTGGAATAGCGGCAATTCCCACACCTAAAGGCATTGAGGCGAAAATGTTAACGGATGACTTGGTGGTACAAGGAGTACAAGACTTGTTTTACTGGTATAGCCAGGACTTGATTTCAAACGGGACGGGGAGGGTTGATACAGATTTGATCAACCTAGCTTTAAGTAAATCTAGGAGCGGGTCACCGCAGGTTGCGGCGCACTTACATTGTACTATGTACTACAGACAGGGCCCTGGTCCGGATAAAGAATTTGAAAAAGAATTCTTTAGGCACAAATGTGTAAGGATAATTTTGAATGATATGTTTTGGGATAAGCAAGGTAATACAGTAGTGATCTGTACTTTGACCAAGGAAATTAGTTCTTTATATCGCTCAGGTTATAGCCCACATATTTCAATTACTAAAGCGGTGGGGACACATTGGGTAGATTTGGCGAAAAAGGTAACAAATTGGGACGCAATGTCCGAAAGTCAGTTGAAGGATCAACAGATCCAGGTACAAAGATTAAATTGGGTGACTTGGGCACAACCAAGTGTGCACCTCAGGGATGACAAAACAGAAATGGCATGATAAATCCTCCTAACTCAAGAGGAAGATAGTGCGTTAAGTGCCTTACCTGTAGATTTATGGTCAAAAGGTAAAGGGGATGTAGGACTGATGAAAACAGCAGGTTAAGTTTGTATAACTCCAAAGTCAGGTTTCAGACATCGTAAGCACCAATACCCACTAAGTAAACAAGCAGAGGAAGGAATTAAGCCAGTCATTGAGCAGCTAAAACAGGTAGGAATTCTTGTTGAATGCCCAGATTCGCCCAGCAATACTCCGTTGTTTCCTGTAAAGAAACCGGATGGGTCATGGAGGTTGGTTCAGGATTTACAAGCAGTTAATTAGGCTGTGATCCCAAGAGCACCGGTGGTCCCTGACCCCTATACATTACTTAATGATTTATTACCTCAGCACAGATATTTTTCTGTCATAGATATAAGCAATGCCTTTTTCTCCATACCACTACATAAGGAGAGTAGATTTTGGTTTGCATTCATTTATCAAGGTAAAAGATACACCTACACCAGATTGCCAAAGGGATATTGTGAGAGTCCGACAATATTTGCACAAGAAATGGCTGCGAATTTAGCTCAGTTTGTTCCCCCAGAGAGAAGCCAGGTTCTGTTGTATGTAGATGATATTTTGTTGGCCTCACCCACGCAGGAAAGTTGTAGAAGGGATACAATTGCCCTTCTTAGTTTTTTAGCTGAGCAAGGACATAAAGTAAATAAAGAGAAGTTACAATTGTGGAAAGCACAAGTAAAGTACTTGGGTTATTTAATTTCGCAGGCAGGTAGACAATTGGAAAATAAAAGAAAACAAGCAATTCTTGAAGCACCTATGCCCACAACTAAGCGGGAGATGATGTCCTTTTTAGGTGTGACTAATTTTTGTAGAAGTTGGATCCCTAACTATGCTGAGGAAGTAGGGCCATTGACCGCACTGATCTATGATACTCCCATGGCGGCTAAGAATAATATACAGTGGACAAATAAGGCAACACAGGCATTTATTATAATTAAGCAATTGATAGCAGGATCCTCTGTTTTGGGTTTTCTGAACTATTCTAAGCCGTTTGTATAAATGGTTGGTTGTAAGGGAGGATATATGACTTCGGTTCTGGTACAAGTACATGGGGATAAACAGAGGCTGATAGCTTTCTACTCCTCTAGATTAGATCCTGTTGCAAGGGCATTGCCGCATTGTGTTCAAGCTGTGGTGGCGGCCGCCATGGCAGTACAAGCCTCAGCATCATTAGTTTTGTTTCACCCATTACAATTGCGGGTTCCACATTCAGTAGCTACTATACTTTTGCAAGATAAGATAACCTTTTTATCTCCTAGTCGACATTTGTCGTGTATGACAGTGCTGCTGACACAGCCTCATATGACCATAGAAAGATGTACTACTCTTAATCCGGCGACACTTTTGCTGACTCCAGAAGAAGGTACTCCACACGTTTGTTTAGAGAGCATTCATGGCAAAGTACTTCCCCGACCAGATTTAATGGATATTCCGTTGATAGATTCTGATCTCGTTTTGTTTGTAGACGGATCAGCAAAGAAAGACACTGTAGGAAAAACACTAGTAGGGTATGCTGTCACCACAGAAACTGAAGTTTTGGAGGCAAAAGGATTGTCAAACATTTATTCTGCACAAGCAGCTGAGTTGGTGGCTTTGACTCGAGCTTGTACCTTAGGGGAGGGGAAAAAGTGACAATTTATAGAGATAGTCAATATGCTTTCTCCACTGTACATGTTTTCACTCAACTATGGAAGAATAGGGGAATGGTTACTGTGACAGGCAAACCAATAAATCACAGAGATTTAATTTTACGGTTGTTAGATGCAGTGCAACTACCACTTCAGATAGCGATATGTAAATGTTCCGCACATACCAACAGAAAAGATCCTGTCTCCAGGGGAAATGCCCTTGCTGATATGGCTGCAAAAAAGGCAGCTCAAGAAAATGATTTGTTTTTACATGATAATGATCTGGAGCCCGGACATCTCTTAGACTTAGAGACACTAAAAGTAATGCAAACATTGACGACACAGAAGGAAAAATGTCGTTGGGTAAAATATGGTATCACTCAACAGAATGGGTTGTATAGGGCATCAGATGGCAAAATGGTATTACCCTCAAATCTTTTTAGGTATGCGGCATTGGTTAGCCATGGACCTGCCCATGTAGGAGTACAGACGATGATTCAAATAGTGTCTAAGGTGTTTTGGTGTAAAGGGTTTTCAACTTATGCAAAGCAATTCTGTTTATTTTGTTTATTATGTGCAAAGTATCATGCTCAGAGGGGAATTAAAAAGTCTCAGCAGGCATTCCCTACCCCTCCGTATCCATTCCATACACTCTGTATGGACTTTATTGAATTGACACCCTCAAAGGGAAAAAGGTTCTGTTTGGTCATTATTGATGCTTTTTCTAAATGGGTAGAAGTTTTTCAGTGAAGCATCCGAATGCACAAACAGTAGCAAAGCTTTTGACTACAGAAATAATTCCCCGATTTGGCCTACCAAGACGCATTTACAGTGATAATGGGTCTCATTTTGTTAACCAGATTGTTCAGAAATTGGGTCAAGTGTTTCAAATTGATCTTAAAAATCATTGTGCTTACCATCCCCAATCAGCTGGACTGGTGGAAAGACACAACGGTGTCTTGAAGAGTAAGCTCCGCAAACTAATGGCAGAAACACATAGGTCATGGACTGCGTGCCTTCAGTTGGCACTCCTGTACATGCGAATCTCACCTTCCTACAAAGGACTTACACCATTTGAATTTTTGTTTGGGAGACCATATTACGTCCCGCAGTGGCAAGGATTGTTGCCAGCGGAACGTGAGGGAGGTGAGGATCTAGCAGATTATATGAAGAAGCTGCTAAATGTCAAATCTCTTGTAACCAATAACTCCTTTGCAAATTCCAGAAATTAAACCTTGTTAAGTGTGGCACCTGGGGACTGGGTGTGGATCCGAATTGTGAAGAGAAAGAATTGGTCATCCCCCAGGTGGGAAGGCCCATACCAAGTACTTATCTCAACACCTACGGCTGTAAAGATCGCTGAGAGGACTTCGTGGATTCATATCACCCACTGTAAAAAACTCAAGGTTCTTCCTTCTGCCATTGATATTGGTCAAACTCCACCGGACCTCTGAGTGCAAAGTCTGGCTACAAAGGGGGATTAGCCCAATAGGGGTTAGTTCGTCTCAAACCCAGTGAAGAAACCAACGGCGCGAGGTAGTCCTTAGGGAGGATGGCCATGTTCAACTGGTACTTGAACTGTCACATGATGATGATTTTGGTGGCAAAAGTAAATATGTCCATGCGAGAAGGAACAGTTGCAAGAGAAAAAGGAATGGTGGTGCTGCAAGTGCAAACAGGTGTTACTACTGTGTTTAAGGTGAAACTTTGTGAAGGAATTTTGGACTGTGCTAAATGGAACAGTAATAATTTCTTGACTCATGCAAAATACTTGTGCAATAGAGACTGTACGTCCTGGTCAAGTGTTTGGTGGTCAACAGATGTGAATGGATGGGAAACAAGTGGTGCAGTGATACCAGAGAAAGATAAAAGCAGGCAACAAAGAATAAAAATTGCACATTTCCAAGGTACCGGAGTAGTTACTATAACCACTGTGTCACCACAAGAAAGTGATTCAGGAGTTTATGGAATCGGAGTGTCTCTTCCAACTAGAACTGATCCTTTGGGGACCTTCCAACTTAAAGTACAAAGCCTTAAGAATGCTACAAATAAAGCAGATTTTGCCTTCACAAAAGAAGAACAATTGTTACTCGAGACGGGATTCGTACACCATAATGAATGGTTATCTTGGGTTAGATATAGTACCCGAGAAGCACATCATGAGAACTGTATTTCTTGTGCTGAAGGTAAACAGCAATTAGCAACAGTCCCATTGATGCAAGATGAAGGTAACCTAACATGTCTGTTGAAATTATTCTTCAACAAAACTGAAGATAAATGCAAAGATGAAACTCAGCGTTTTCCGGTCATAAGCAAAGTTGAGAAACCGCCTGCAGCGATGTCCTATCCAGGTTCGTATATGTGCATTTCCAGAGATGGCACAGGGAAAAATTATGGCAATATGGGACAGAACTATTGCAATGTTACTGTGAATGGCAATGGTAGTCCATTTCTGGAGAACCAAACTCATAGTTTAGCAGACGTATGGTGGTTATGTGGAGACAACAAACTCAGATCAAGGCTTACGATTCCCTGGAAGGGAACTTGTGCACTTGTAAAGTTAATTCTGCCATTCTACATTTTCCCAGTTCCAGCAAGCAATTTCGTAAGAGAACTCAAAATAAAGCCGAAGTGGTTGAGTAGGAGAAAAAGAGAGGCACCGAAGCAATCTTTCGATAACGGTGTCTACATTGATAGCATTGGCATACCAAGAGGCGTACCTGATGAATACAAAGCAATAAACCAAATAGCATCTGGTTTTACATCCATCTTTGTCTGGATTCAACCTAATAAGAATGTGGATTGGATCAACTACATTTACTATAACTAGCAGCGTTTTGTGAAGTATACCAAAGATGCATTGAAAGGAATTGCTGAACAACTGGAGGCCACTTCGCAGGTGGCATGGCAGAATCGAATTGCGTTGGATATGCTCCTGGCCAAAGAAGGAGGAGTTTGCAAGATGTTTGGGACTTTCTGTTGTACATATATTCCAAACAACACTGCGCCTGATGGAAGTATCACTCGAGCTTTGAAAGGTTTGGAGATGTTATCTGAAGAATTGGCAGAGAACTCTGGGGTAAATAATCCCTTTACAGATTTTCTACAAGCGTGGTTTGGAAAATGGAGTCATCTCATCAGCAGTTTCCTGGTGTCCGTTGGAGTCGCTGTGGCTATCGTGGTGGTATGTGGTTGCTGTTGTATACCCTGTATCAGAGGTCTTCTACAAAGACTGGTTGATACTGCTGTTATGAAGACGATGTACAAGCAATTGCAACAGACTGGTGAAAGTGAATACATTGAAATGTGACTCTTTGCAAATGTTTTTGACGTTTAAAAATTTGTCTTGCCAATGAAGTAATGTATGCAAAGAAAAACTTAGTTTTTACCATATATTGCTGAAATAAAAGACAAAAGTGTTTTCAGGGGGGAAATGTTAAGAGAAAAAGTTTTAAAAACATACTGTTATTTGTCTTTTTCCTGTTCTTGCAAAGTGAACATGTTATTTGTTGGGATATGCCTATCAAAAATGGGCCTCATCTGTGAACAAAATGCAGCATTGCTTATGAACCTGAATGATATCTGTTGTCTGCATTTCAGAATAAAGAGATTTGGTTATAGCTCAGTGAAGCCTGGGATAAGGACGCACGGCCGAGTAAGAGTTAATTTACTGGGGCAGGCTGTGTGTCCTGGAAAATTTGAGCTACCGTTGTTGAATTGAACATTTTGTGCTCCTTGAACATTCTGTACTAGCTGTGGGTTTGAGGTAATTTGTGATAAACATGTTTTTCCTATATGTTTTTCATAGCCAACTGTCAACGGTCAGAAATGCAACAAAAAGTTGTTTTGCTTGCAGTATAAAAGTTGATGTCAGTAAACAAGTTGATCAGATCAGAGGAGATCAGATCAGTCCAGACCGGACATCTTGGCCAACATGCTGTGTAATCTGGTTAGCTAATAAAGGAAAATTCATCACCTGAGGCAGATGTGACTTGTTTGAATTTTTTCTTCTGACACAAACTTAAAGCCAAAAAAAACTATGAAGTTGAGGATATAAAAAAAAAAAACAAGGAACAAAAAATTAAAACGTCTTCTGTAATTGCATCAATAACTAATACTAGCTCGTGCATATGACTGCAAACACATGCACGTCCGTGCGCACACACACACACACACACACACACACACACACACACACACACACACACACACACAGGCATGCGCGAGCACACACACAGGTACGCGCGAGCACACACACACACACACACACACACACACACACACACACACACACACACACACACACACACACACAGCAAGCAGTTAAAGACATTTATTAATCAGCCTCGATACCAGCTGCAGCTGCTTAAAAGAAAGCTATTACTATGTTCATAAGATCATGCACCCTTTCAGCTTGTACCCAGGCCAGCTGCTTCCCAGCTACAACAGTATGGGAGGGAAGTTGTAAGCCCTCCCAGAGTGAGAAGGTTTTCTTAGCACAGGAATCTATTGCATGAATAACAGCAAACTGTGAATTATTGTTATTTTTCATGTTTAAAAATGTGCCAGTTATGTCATTTATAAGGAAAGTAACAGATATTCTTCTTAGGCAATCCATTCATAGAAAAAAATAAGACTTATTTCTCTGGCTTGCGGTGTCCTGACAGTCTGTTTTTACGTTGTTTAGAAGCATCTGTGATACTGAATTAATATAAATGCAGAATCTGTAGACAGCTAACTCTCATGTATCTGCTCTACAATATTTATGAATTCCTAAAAGAGAACAGCATCAAAAATGTTATCGATACTGAACTTCTGTAATATAGCTATGCCATATGTAGGCTTCTTTCTGAAACAGTTTTAAACACCTGGCACAATACAGTTCAAATCAGTACAATTACATGGCTCCATGGAGTAGAGGGATGGAACTGACTATGACCCGATGACCTGAGTTCTATTAGCGACTCTATAGTTGAAGGGTCCATGTGGCAGGGGAGCAGCTTACACTGGGTTGTCCATTCCAGGGTGAAAGATATAGGTTCTGTGAACATCCAGGCACTGTCTGGTGGAGACTAATGGGTGTAACCTGGTAGAGAAGCAAGCATCCATTATTCTGGTAGCAAGGGAAGTTTGAGCAGATGTGACACCATACACAGATATGCACATGATGTGGTATATATACTCGACCTTAGTTTGGGCTTCCATGCCCCTTACCTCATAAAATCACCACTCCTTGCATGCATGATGTCTGCCTCTGACTCTCTTCCTTAGGCAAGTGGGGCAGAGAGTTCAGTAAGGAAGGTGCTACAAGGCATTCTTTCCCTGGAAAGAGAGGACTTAACTTTGTATGAGATATGGCAGGATTTTGTCAGCCTCAAAGGAGGGAATAAATGGGGTGATGGGGGCTATGGTTGGATGTCATCAGTGGAGGGCAGGATCCCTAAAAATAAATGAGTTCAGTTACTACATTTTAGTGGAAATGTTTTTAAACTTATAAACTTCTCGTTTCTGCTTTCCTAGAAAGCAGCAACCAAGGAGGATCTGTATCTGTTTTCCCCCTAATTTTTTCCTGTAATAGAAACCAATCACTATTAATCATGGACTACTTACTTTTAAGCACTGCTGAAACCTTGATCAGTTTTAATTCAGAATGTTAACTGTCAGTCAAACATTACCAAAGGATACAGTCATAGACAGGGAAGGGATGAGAATAAATGTTTAGAAAGAGACACCATTCTGCCTGAATTAGAAGGTAACCTTTCAGGATGAGGGGTTCTACTATCAGCAAAGAAACATTTGAAATCCAAACTTTGGACACAGCAATGTCCTGTAATACATGTATGCAAGGAAAGTCACAGAAGCAATAAAGTGGTCGTCACAACCATCACATGTGCACAACATGTATGAACACCAGTTACACACAAGCACATATAAAATGTAATTCAGCTTATATGCAAGTTTCTAAAAGTCACATTGAAAGTTGTATGCAAATGAATGCATAATGAAATTAAAATGAGATGTATATGAATACTGCACTTATAGTATAGTGTTAGATATGGTTTTCCACTTTCCACAATTTATGGCGATTTAGAGTAGCATATTGCTACCAAGTTCGTGGTGTGCAAATAGATTATAAAAAGGCAAGCATAGATGTTTCCATTCATTTTGCAATCAGAGAAGATGCTTGGTTTGTCTGTGAGCTTAACTGTAACCTGCTTTTAGGTGCTTGCTTCCACAGTACTACAATTCAGTGCATGAAGCGTCACTTATTGACGTAGGCAGAGGAGTTACTGGTAATGTGTAATACATCATTTCCAGGAACAGGAAAATCTTGACCACTTTAGAGCTTTGGTGAATTGAGGGAATCTGTGATCTTCCTATTCCTGTGAACATCCATGTATGTATAGCCTTCATTATACTTGCAACAAGGACCCTTCAGAGACAGACTGAGGACATTTTAGGTACCGTGCAAGTATCTGTTTCCAGGATACTGCAGCAGTTTCTCAGTGTTATTCTGCTCCATCTTGATGATCATATCTATTGCCCAGTATTATGATTTTACATTACACTAATGATTCTAAGGACATTAGAAGAATTCTGTCCAAAAATTGGCATATTCTTCAATGCAATGATCAGTTTAAAATGTATTTCAGTGACCCACCTATTTTTACCTATAAAAACTGTTCTAATATCAAAAGGATTATGCAAACTGGGCGCCATAATCGACTCTCCAGCCGGCACAAGCATCCTCCAAAAGGGCCTCATAGAAACAGACAACTGGTGCCAGAGCTATGGCCTCAAGCTAAACGCCAAAAAGTGTATAGTCATCCCCTTTGGCAAAAACAAAGTGCCCACAAATTACCACATAGGTGGTAATCCATTAAGTACAGAAGAAGTAATTAGGGACCTGGGGACACAAGTTGATAGTAATCTCTCATTTGACAACCACGTGGCCAAAGTGGTTAGAAAAACATTTTATATAGCCCACCTAATCATGAAGGGATTCACATCTAGATCAGGGGAGGTCATCGTGCCTCTTTACTCATCCCTCATCAGGCCCATAATTGAGTACAATGCCCCTTTTGGGATGTACCTTACCAGACACGTGCAGCAACTGGAAAGACCCCAAAAGTACCTCACCAAGAGGATCAAAGGGCTCAAACAGAAGTCATATGCTGCCCGGTTAAAGAAACTCCAGCTCTACTCAGTGGCATACTGCCTGCTCAGAGGCGATCTGTGCCTGATGTATAAAGCCATGCCCAACCCGGAATTAATGGACATGCTGCACCTCAGAAAATCCAAATCCCATCGAGCTACGTGCTCGAGAGACTTGAACCTCAGCACTGAAATAAATAGGACATGCTGGAGGGACAGATTCATAACCCAGAGGCTCCCTTCACTCTGAAATAAAATCCCAGTCCAGGTTAGGTAGAGTCCCTCATTGACTCTCTTCAAGAGGAATCTTGATGAATGGATGGGAGATCGTAGGTTTACCCCGGGTATCACTTCTGTGTCACTGTTAGACAGAGGCACAGTATACTAACCTCGAAAAAGGGCATAGCAAAATTAATTTACAATGGGTGGCGAAAGCCAAACACACTCTGGCTAGGCTTATAAATGCCCTAGGGCAGATAGCCTAGTATGAACCTATGAACCTATGAGAGATCAAACAAGACTGTAACAGGTGGTTTCCCTAGAACTACAAGATGTGGAATCTGTCATCAATGCAGATATATTCATACTAATATTGAAGGTCCTTTATTCTCCTCTGTCAGCAAAACTGAAAACTTTGGGAAATGTAATTGCTTGTCCCCTTGATTAGTCTATTTAGCATGGTGCAGTTCATGTACTGCATTCTACATTGGAAAGACCACTAATTCTTTAAATAAAATAAATCATAAAACATATATACAGTATACAGAAAAACGACAGTAAAAGTGCCTTAGCCAGGAATTCTTTGGTCTGCCAAAACTTTGTTAAATTCAATTTTTCCACCTTGGAGCAGGTCCAATGTGGTGTTTTGGATGGGGATTGGAAAAATAATCTTTTGCATTGTGAAATGTTATGGCAATTACACCTAGATGCAACGCCCTTCCCCAGATTTAATGATTCGATATATATTAGCAGTGAAATTAAAAATGTTCTCTTAGGCTGTAACCACTGAATATTTAGACTACATTTGCAGTTGGTTTACATTCTTTGCTGGATTATTTTTACTTTTATTTGTTATCTATTTACTTGTTGACAATTTTAAGTGTTTAATCTGATTGGTTGATCTTTTTTTCTTGGTAAGCATTGGTCACGGATTTCTTTGAGGTTTTATTGGTTGTTAGAACAGCAAGTTATATTTATTCATATCCCTACAACCAATTACTTTACTTTTTTCATTAAGTCTTTACATATTGATAATTTTTAGTGCTCAACTCGATTAGTTGGTTTCCTATTTTATTGATAGGCATTGGTCACGGACTTCTGTGAGGTTTTATTGGCTGTTAGAACAAATTATGTTTATTCATGTCCTTACAACCAATTACTTTTAAGTTCTTTTATTGGTTGCTTGTTCATTTCCAATGTTGCTGTTGGTTATTACACATGCAGAGGATACAATGATTTTTATTAGTAGTGAACTTGAAAAAAAGCTCTCTTAGGCTGTAGTTGCTGAATATTTAGACTACATTCGCATTGGGGTTACATTCTTTGCTGGATTATTTTTACTTTTTTTGTTATCTATTTACTTGTTGACAATTTTAAGTGTTTAATTTGATTGGTTGGTCTCCTTTTTTTTCTTGGTAAGCATTGGTCACGGATTTCTTTGAGGTTTTATTGGTTGTTAGAACAGCAGGTTATATTTATTCATATCCCTACAACCAATTACTTTTAAGTTTTTTCATCGGCTGCTTATTCATTTCTAATACTGGTATTGGTTATCACACATGCAGTGGGTACGATGATTTTTAAAGGATGGTGAATGAGCCATGATCTGCTATTTTTAAAATTTTTTTGGTACAACATTGTAAGAATTTACACAGATTTAAAATTATTCAGTTTTTCTTTAGTTGAGGCATGTGGGTTTATTGGTAAGTTTGGCAATGATTATGATTAGCTGTATAGGTTCATAGGTTCATAGGTTCATAGGTAGGTACTAGGCTATCTGCCCGAGGGCATTTATAAGCCTAGCCAGAGTGTGTCAGCTTTCGCCGCCCCATTGATTAATTAACTGAGCCTCTGTCAAGCAGAGCCAATGAAGTGATCCCAGGGGTGTATTTTCTGTTACCCATCCACTCGTCAAGGTTTCTCTTGAAGAGTGTTAGTGAGGGGCTCTGCCTAATGTAGTTAGGAATTTTGTTCCAAAGTATGGGGAGTCTCTGTGACAGAAATCTATCCCTCCAGCATGTTCTATTTATTGTTGTGGCGAGGTTTAGTTCACTAGAGCACATGGCTCACAGTGACTTGGATTTCTTTAGGTGGAGCATGTCCATCAATTTTGAGTTGGACATGGCTTTGTAGGTCAGGCAGAGATCACCTCTGAGTAAGCGATATGCCACTGAGTACAGCCGGAGTTTTTTCAGTCGGGCTGCATAGGACATATGTTTGAGGTGAGGTACATCCCAAATGGGGCATTGTACTCTATGATGGGTCTGATGAGTGATGTGTAGCGGGGCACTATAACCTCTTTATTTCTAGATGTGAACCCTTCAGTAATTAGATGGGCCACATAGAAGGATTTCCTAACTACTTTGGCAATATGATTGTCAAAGGAGAGATTACTATCTACCTGGGTCCCCAGATCTCTTATTACCTCTTCTGTATTAAGGGGGATGCTGCCTATATGGCAATTTGTGGGTGTTTTGTTTTTCCCATATGGGATGACTATGCATTTTTTGGCATTTAGCTTGAGGCCATGACTTTGATACCAGGTGTCTGTCTCAGTAAGGCCTTTTTGAAGGATGCCCGTGTCAGCCGGAGAGTCAATTATGGCTCCCAGTTTGCAGTCATCGGCGAACTTGGTTAGCCATAGTCCTCCTGTTTTTGCCTGTACTGCTGAGAAGTATATGCTGAATAGTAGGGGTCACAGGACCGAGCCTTGTGGGACACCACTTGTGACTGGTTTAGAGTCAGACCTGGAGCCCACTATTCTTACCATGTGAGTTCTGTCTGTAAGCCAGTTGGCAACCCATTTTGTGATGTAGGGGTTTATGTTCAGGCTGGTGAGTTTTTCTATAATACCCGAGTGAGGAATGGTGTTGAACGCCTTGGCGAGATCAAGGTAGGCTGTGTGAACCACCTTTCCCTCATCTATGGCCTTGGTGACTGTCTTAAAGAAGTCAATCAGGTTTAGTAGACATGATCTGAATGATGAACAAGATAAATTTGATACAAGTTATAGGGATGAACAGGGTTTGTAGTTCGTTATTTTGATAGGTTGTTTGCTTGCTTTTTACATTCTGATTGGCTTCTCTTCATGTAGTAGGAAATATGATTATTATGCATAAAAAATGAGCCATGATTGGTTAATTTTAAAAGGTTTTTTATTGGACAGTTAATAACAATCAGTCATTCACAACAGGTTACAATGGTTGGGGGTTTGTCTCTGGTTTGCTTTTTATTCATTGTAAACCTTTTAGTAGTTTGAATAACAGCTCTGAGGATGTCTAACGAAAGTGCTAAGCTGTATTTTAAAAGCTAAAATAAGGTATCTTTGGGAGTTTAGACATTCTGGTCATTTTTTTTTACTTACTTTATTTAACACAACATAAAAAACATTAATTACATGTTTACATATTTACAAAATGTTCACATTTACAGGCACATGCATACACATTTCTATTTCTTATTATGCATCATTTTTATTATAACATCCGCCTTATTTTAGCCATAACTGGCCCTCATTCTTTCTACCACAACCATAATGTGATTTTTCACAATATATCTGCCAAAATCCATTTTCCATTAAACAAAAATGTATTCAGTCTTTCATCCCAAATAAACCATATTATGTAAGATAAATTCTTGTCTACCATTCTTTCTTCTTATTCTTATAATATCCATATATAAATATATTCATATCTGTATTTTTATGTCATTAATACTCTCAAAAAAGATTCTTCACACAACTTTTTCTAGAGTTTCACCTCTGTTTTACATTTCAAAAAAATGATCTGTTGTGTATTCGGCCCCACAAAATAAACACACTATTACAACTTTCTTTTTATATGGCATATTTCCCTTTACTGGTCACTTATTTATTACCAGCTTCCATAGGAAATCCTGACACTCTACTATCTTTTCCTTACTTTAATGGTTTTATTCACTTATTCTGGCAAAATTTCCCATGGATTTACACAGCAATATTGTTTCATCAGATTATTATACCACATCCTTCTATCTTTCTCTACACCATCAATTTTTATTTTCCATGTTAGCATTTTACTTGATATTTTTAATTTCCTCATTCATACATTTGTTTTCTCATTTTCTTATTCTTATCATCTCCCAGAATTGTGTTGTACTTTTATTTAAACATTCTCACTATTAAATTCTAATGCTTTTCCTTTACCCACTTTAATGATCTATGCAAGTCTACAAAAGGAGACTAAACAAATTGGATTTAGTAACCCCAATCTTCCTTCATCTTCACATGTGTGCAATAACCTCTTTTTACTTAGTTTAATCTTGAACCCATATGAAAAAAACAGCGCAATTTAATTTTCATAATTGATTGGGATTAAATAAACATTTGACAAATATGCTATTTTTCCCATTAATACCAAATTCACCAGATAAACATTTTCCTAAATGCTAATCTGTGCATCCACCACAGAAGGCATATGTCTTTCATTTCTTTTATCAGTCCTTCCAATTGCATCATAACTATATAATTTTTCTCTAATTTTATTCCTAGCAAAGTTACTTCATTCATTAAAAAATACACACACACAGTTTTCACCACATCACTCAAACCCTTACTTTTATTTTTATTCAAGGTCAGTGCCATTTTCTTTAGACATACATTCATATAAACTAATATGCCCCTCATCCATACCTTGTTTTTAGCAAATACAGCTATATCATCTGTATATGTCAAAGCTACCAGTATCGCCACCTCCTTTTGCATCACATATCTAGCACCTTCCATTGTATAAGCTACTTCACTCTCTATTGCATTCATCATTAATGCAAACAATATTCTACAATATTCTACTCATGAAAACACCTTGTCTTATACAATATTTCACACATATTTCTTTACTCAACCACCCATTCACTAGCACTCTCACACTATTATTCTGATTTGCTGATATGCACACTGTCCTAATCCTATTACCTGTTTCATACTTCTCCATAGCACCTCACAAGGCATTATGTTTTACAGTATGAAATGCCTTGGTAATAGCCTCTTTCATAAGTTTTGCATCCTCCCTTTTGTTTATAACACCACCCTTTTTTTTTTGCTGGGGGGAGGGGTGTGGCATTAGATTGTCGGACTGGCATAGCTACACCTTAGCTCTTTTATTCCATGTACACTTTCTTCCATAATATCTCTATCCTTCCTTCCATTCTCCTCCATATTATTCCCATAAAACAGATTCCATGTTATTTAGTGTGATGCATCTTCATTTTTTATTTCATTCTTCTCATCTTTTTTCCATATACATTTTAATATCTGACTACATAACTCTTCATATACAAAGCTTTTCTTTGACCATTCATTTAGTACATTTACAAAATACCCTTTTTGCCAGTCCATTCATTTTTTGTACATTCCATACCATATACAAAATCAACATTTATTTCCCTAAGTACTTCATACAATTCACTGACAGTAATTCCTTTTTCAGAGTCTTCCATAATTTATTCAGGAAATTCCTTTGCTTTCCATTATTTATCAGTTTCCATCCTTATACTCATATACATGTTTTCCACATGTTGTGTTAAAATACTCATAATTTGTTATCATGTTCTTTTTACCTCTCCTTTTACATTTTTCATTTCTCTCATTACACTAATATATTTCTTTGCTATTTTACCCAAATATGCAGATACCTTCCTCTTCTCCCTTGTAAATGACATCTCTGCCTAAACAGTAATGCCTTAACTTGTTTTCTTGATTTATTTTATATATTTCTTTTTCCATATGATAATACTCACTTCTATTATTCTCTAAATTCTCTAATAAATTTCTATACATTTTCCCATACTTCACTTTGTTTTCCTTCCTTACATCATCCTGTCCCTGAAAAAAAAACACTTTTCATACTTTTTAAGTTCAATCGACCATTCAGACCAGTTTTTACAGAAGTCCTTCATGGTTATATATATTATCATTCTATAACTGCAATATTTCCTACTCCCCAAGCTCACCTCATAATTTCTCATTTATATTACATTTTTATGTACTGAGCTTCAAAAATGTAACCACAGTATACCCTACTAGAAAAGAACATATATTTTCAGGTTTACTCTCCAGTCCAGCTGGTGAATATGGGAATCTTGAGGCAATGTTACAACTGCCTTATGTACACAGACCACCCTCTCCTCTTCCCAACAAGCTCAAATATATGTGAGAGATGCAACTATATAGCCAAACTGGAGGCTAAGCTCTCTCAACATAGTACTGGCACGGTCAGTCTGGAGGAGAAGGTAATCACACACACCACAAATCCAGTCTCACATAGACCTATCGCAACAGCAAACCAAACACATAAACACACAAAAACATACTCGGAGGCTCTAAATAAAAATCTGCCCAAGCAACAGAGACCTCCAAAACTGACATCCAAGCAACTGCTACCCCACAACAATACCCATGTATCACATAGTTCCTAAAGTCAGTGTGCCACAAAGTCACAGCCCTTAAGGCTAAACAACACACCTAATACACTTGTAATAGGTGACTCTATTGTCAGACACACTGACGTCCCTCTCACCAGGCTGAACAAGGAGAAGGTCACTGTAAGCTGCCTGTCAGGTGTCAGGATCCACCACATAACACAAGCACTCAGGTCACCCCAAAGCAAGTACAAATATGACTCCGTCATTGTCCATGCTGGTGTGAATGACCAGAGATGTACCTCCCTAGATTACATGAAAAGAGACATAGAGGAGCTCTCTGATCATGTGGCCCAGGCCGGTATGACCCTGACCTTGAGTAGCATCTTATCCTCACCAAGAATGATACCACAGTATAAAGACAAAATGATCAATTTCAACAATTGGCTAAAGTATTGGTGTCACTCAAAGGGGATCCAGTGTCTGTCAGCCTGGGATGACATGCTTGACAAGCCACGTTGCTTCACTAGGGATGGCTTGCACCTGTCACCCCTGGGTTTTTGAATACTGGCCAAGGCTCTTGCCACCCCCATAGTGCCTTTTTTAGGCAAGGCTCAAAAGACAAACCCACCTCCTTAGACAACACAAGGAAAAAGAAACTAAGGGTAATGCTGCTCAACGCCAGAAGTCTAAACCACAAGATGCATGCACTCGAGGCTCTCCTCAGTATGGAGAATATCGATATCTGTGCAGTAACAGAAACCTGGTTCAAGGCTCCCGAGAGCACCCCAGCACTACCACGCTATACCTCATACCATGCTTTTCGGCCCCAAAACTCAGACCGAACCACAAGAGGAGGGGGAGTATCCATATTCATCAAAGATACCCATACCTCCAGGCTAGTGGCACTGCAAGAAGCATCTGAGACCAGCCATGTGCAACTAACAGTGGGCAAAACTGCCTTCCAGTTTGTAACCTACTACAGACCACCCTGCCAAACTCAGGAACCCCACTCGGCTTTCCTGAAGACACTGGAGAATATGAAGGTCTCTCCAAACACCATTATATTGGGTGACTTTAACTACCCAAACATAGACTGGGAGCAGTACTCAAGCCCCAACACCCTAGCCCAACGGTTCCTAGAATTTATAAACTCAAATGCTATGGAACAACTGGTCACCACTCCCACAAGAGGGGAAAACATATTGGACCTGATCATCACCAACATGGGGACTCTATGTTCCATACCAGAGGTGTACCCCTCATTGGTAAGATCTGACCATAAATTGATCACTATGGACATCCATATCCCGTCCCCACCCTCAGCAAAGGAAACCATGGTTAAAAACTTCTCAAAAGCAAACTTCCCACTTCTCAAAACCGAGGTGGAATCCTTCAAAGCCCCAGGGCCAGTGGAAAATATGGCCCAAACCGCAGAATCCTTTACAAACACATTCTATGGATACCTACAGGAATGCATGGATCATGCTCTCCCAAATAAAACCAAAGGCAGGAGACCTGTCTGCTGGACCCCAGCCATAAATAAGCTGTACAACAGAAGGAGGAAGCTACTACATGATAGAGCAAAATCCCTGAAAGGGAAGGCAACTCTTATCAGTACTAGCAAGAAACTACGATCCCTCATAAAATCATCTAAGGCTAGCTTCGAAAGAAAAATTGCACAAGATGCTAAAGATAATCACAAGGCTTTCTTTAGTTATGTCATAAACCTGGGTGGAAACTCCCAGATATGCTCTGAGTTAGTGCAAAATGACAAAAAATATACTGAACCCACAGACATTGCCAACATCCTGGCAGACAGGTTCAGTGCAAACTTCTCCCCCCCTCCCCCAAATGAGCAAATGACTATCTCAACAGAGTGTAGCCTCCCTGACATCACAGATGCACAGGTGAGAGCTGCCCTCTCCAAAGCAAAAAACACAGCATCAATGGGACTGGACGGTGTCCCGGGCTGCGTTTTACATGAGCTCCAAGAAGAACTGAACCCTCACTTAAAATCACTGTTCAGTCTCAGCCTTACAACAGGATATGTACCCAAAGAATGGCATACAGCAACAGTGGTCCCACTCCATAAAGGTGGTGCCACAACGGACCCCAGAAACTATCGCCCTATAAGCCTAACTAGCCTGGTCTGCAAAGCTATGGAGCGTATCATCATGGAACTCATAAACAAAGACATTGGGAGCCTCCAAACACTGGATCCTACCCAATTTGGCTTTGTTAAGGGCAGATCTAGCCACTTGAACCTGGTCAATTTCTTTGAAACAGTCACCAAGGCCATAGACGAAGGGAAGGTAGTCCACACAGCCTACCTTGACCTTGCAAAAGCCTTCGACACAATACCCCACTCGGGCATCATAAATAAGCTCACCAGCTTAAATATCAACCCCTATGTCACAAGATGGGTTGCAAACTGGCTTAGGGATAGAATCCACATGGTCAGAATTGCAGGTGCCATGTCAGACTCTAAACCAGTTACAAGTGGCGTCCCACAAGGCTCAGTCCTGGGACCTCTCTTGTTTGGTATATATTTCTCTGAGGTACAGGCTAACACAGGAGGACTAGGGCTGACAAAGTTTGCAGATGACTGCAAACTGGGGGTCATAATTGACTCACCAGCTGACACATGCATCCTCCAAAAACCTCTCACAGAGACGGATAACTGGTGCCAGAGCCATGGCCTAAAGCTAAATGCCAAAAAGTGCATAGTCATCCCCTTTGGGAAAAACAAAGTGCCCACAAATTACAACATAGGTGGTAATCCATTAAGTACGGAAGAAGTAATTAGGGATTTGGGGACCCAAGTAGATTGCAATCTCTCCTTTGACAATCACATTGCCAAAGTGGTTAGAAAGACATTCTATATAGCCCACCTTATCACGAAGGGGTTCACATCTAGATCAAGAAAGGTGATTGTGCCCCTCTACTCATCACTCATCACTCATCAGGCCCATAATTGAATACAATGCCCCATTTGGGATGTACCTTACCCAACACCTGCTACAATTAGAAAGACCCCAAAAGTACCTCACCAAGAGGATCAAGGGACTCAAACAGATACCCTACGCAGTTAGGCTAAAGAAACTCCAGCTCTACTCAGTTGCTTACCGCCTACTCAGAGGCAATCTGTGTCTGACATATAAAGCCATGTCCAACCCAGAATTAATGGACATGCTCCACCTCAAGAAATCCAAATCCATCAAAACTACACGCTCCAGTGATTTAAACCTCAGCACAGAAATAAATAGAACATGCTGGAGGGACAGATTCATATCCTAGAGGCTCCCCTCACTCTGGAACAAAATCCCAATCCATGTCAGACAGAACTCCTCAATGACCCTCTTCAAGAAGAATTTTGACGTTTGGATGGGAGATCGTAAATTTATCCCTGGGATCTCTTCTGTGTCACTGCTAGACAGAGGCACGGTAAACTAACCTTAAATGGGCTATCTTCTGTGATCTACTATACAGAGGCACAGTCAACTAATCTAAGAAGGGTGGCGAAAGCCAAACACACTCTGGCTAGGCTTGTAAATGCCCTAGGGCAGATAGCCTAGAATCAACCTATGAACCTATAAATTATATACCTGTGCAAATTTATGTTTTAATAGTAGAAGCTGAAACATACAGAGATAAATTGCAAAACATCAAGAAAACACGCTGAAAAGTAAAGTGTTTTACGATTGTGTTATCTCATTTTCAGTGTAACAAGCAGACACAATGTATAGAGCTAGAGGCTTTTCTATTTTCTTGAAAGAGAAATAATTACTAGGTTTCAAATGTAAATGTGTTTTTATTGCTCTATGACTTCCTAGCAGCTGCACACTTATAAGAGATATGTATTTTTGACACAGAGGTATTAAATTCTAAATATCTGTTTAGCCTGGGAACTGAAGTCAGGTGACAAAGAGTGATGTAATCTGAGCTAACCTAGCAGTAATGTTGAATTTTAATTTAAGAACTCTCTCAGAGGGGGAGACTGGGCATTTTGTATTTTGTCTTAGATGTGGAAACATCCTTTCATCAGCACTTGCCATGCTAATAGTAGGTAACCAGGGTACAGTAATCTCTCTTAGCTATAGAAAGGAATATAGTAAAGATTAGTTTAAATGTTTCTATATTGATTTGAGACTGCCCTGCAATGTTGTTTTAAAATATTTCCTGTGATTCTGAACTCTGCAGTTACTGCATTGTTTGAGGATTGTCTTGTTCTTTTATTATTTATTATTACATTTATTTAAACCTTTTAATTGTGGCTGGTTTGTTTAGACATATTTAAGCTCTTAGAGTACTTGCATATGTATTTGGTGGCATTGTGTAGGCCACTCCAATAGCCTTGCTCTTGGTCACACTTACCATTTGGATAATAGTAACATTACACAGCAGGATTGAGTGTCCTTTATAAGGGCCTTAGAGTATCTGATAAGTAGTGGTTGGTGGCAGTGATAACTACCCTATAGTCTGGCAGAAGAGGGCATAGCTAGTAAACTTGTACAAGCCTTCCCCAGGAATGTCTGTGTATTTGTTTATAAATCAAATCTCAAAGTGTGTGTGTATTTCAGCTACTTGGGCAGGGACATGAAGCACTGGTTGGACAGAGAGGGTGCTGAACATTTTGGCTTGACCACTCGGCTGAGATCTTTACCCTATAGCTGTGCCACTGGGGAGTCTTACTGGGGATATGGAGAAAGAGGCAGAAACCAGCCCCAGACTGACTGTGATCTCTCTGTGCTCTTAAGGGAAATTGCACTTTACTGTGTGTGTACTTGTCACCCTCCCAATGTGTAGATCCCTCACTGGTGCTGGTGGTGAGGTTTGATGCTCCTTGATTACTGGCGCCAGTGTAGGGGAGTCACAAATATATTTCTAGGAAGCATGCTGTTATAGTAACTGAAGACTCTGAAATGGAAAATGTTGAGCTATACATCAAGAATATCAATTTAAATATAGTGTATTGTGATCAAAAAGTAATAATAAAGAGAAGCCGTATGTTTTAGTTATGATAAATAGCAAGAAGAAACAGGCCAATTCATAAAAACATTTAAAGAAAAATTACAGTTTTTCTTGTTTAAGCTATTCTTTTGAGTCATCATTTGGCATACTTTACAATTGCTAAATAACAGACTTAAATCAGATTGTTTACTTATATTACCTAAGAGGCTATGACCAGACCATTTTTGATAGTGGATAAATATTAAACTCATTAAGCAATTGCCATACGTGTAGTCAAATACAATGAATAATATATTATTATTGTTGGTATTACTATATGGCAAGCCAAATGAGCCATTCTCAGATATCTGTATGAAGTTGTCACACACACACACACACACACACACACACACACACACACACACACACACACACACACACACACACACACACACACACTTACTCTTCGTCCACACAGAGTTATTGCATTGCTGTGAACATAGCTGGTCTCCCAGTGTACCTGCTGGATAACTGCTTACTGTACAAATGAGCTGGGGCCATTAACTGATCAGGGTCGTCAAGGACCTAGTAAGGGAGGGCAGCACAGTGCAAATGATTGCTCTGAGGTGAGGGAGGTATACAAATATCAAAGCCTAAGCAGTCATTCTAGTGATCATCTCTTTAAATGTGGGGTGGCAACACTTCAAATAAGAAACCTTGAAATACTAGTGCTCCCTCCACAAATGCTCAGCTGCACAGCCTTGCAACTTGCCATTAATATGTAACCACATGAACTATCTTTTTGTGGGCAAGCAAGCCACCTCCCTGTATTTACCATGTGGTGGGGTCAAGTACCCTCCTCCTCAATCTTATAACAACTGCTCCATGGTCACACAACATTTTTGAAAGGAAAAAGTTGCCAAAACAGCTGTTGGCAATCTCTAGAGAACCCTTTATTCATGTCTCCACAACCAAGTGAGTTATTTTAGCTATATAGACAAGTGAGCATATATGGGGAAGCGGATGGAAGCCATAAAGGATATGGCAATGTGCGTATATCAAGCTGGTAACATCTGATGTGCATGATACTAGTGAAATGCAGAAAACGTAAAAGTGCTTCTGTTAGACTCAGGAAGAAATGGCATCCCTATCTTGCCATATCAGGGTATCCATTCTACAGACCAAAATTTTCATGTTGCTTTTCATATTTTTTGATATACCGATATTTCACGGTACAGGGGTTATATACATTAATTAAGTAAATGCAGTCTAAATAATTCAGATTTGAGAAAGACTATACATGGAGTTGACATATTTTCTGAATGCTTATTTATTTGTTAAACATTTAAACAAAGCTAAAGTTCAAGAATTACTAAATATAATTAGTTTAAAACTTCACCAGTATAACCCATATGACTTTGCAGTCTGTCTTAGTCAAAATGGGAGATGAAGCTGACATTCCTGAAAACATTCTATTCTTCTTCTCTGTAATGGCTCCGCACATTACTAATCACATGGGGTGGATGCTTTTCACAAAATTAACAAAAGTTAATGGCTGAAATAGGAATTCTCTTAGGCTTCAGGTGAGAATTGAGTAGAGATGCACACGTGGTGGTTTGAACAAGTGGTTTGTAAGTTCCTCTGAAAAATAAATGCTACACATTCTAGAAAAAAAAATACAAAAATTTAAATTGAACATTTACTGAATATTTAATGATAGCATACTCCACCATATTCTGAAAGTCTGTCAGTAGCAAAATGACTTCCTTATCTGTAAAGCATATACATTTTCAAAACTTTGCATATAGTGCATTTTTAAATGTGTCCATTCTCAGCTTTGTATACTTTATTCAGACGTACTACGCGTGTTAAGTTAGAAGTTCTGCTGAAGGCACTTACTGTAACCTGAAGCATTTTTAAAATGTTGCATCAGTTATTAATAGATAAAACCATGACTTATACAAAAAGTCTCATGTGGTGCCTTATGGAGCCTTTAGCCTCTGTTTTGAAAAAAAAATACTTTTATTATGTTTTTACAGAATTCAGCTAATAGTATTAGCAGTTTTATGGTATTTACAAGGATGTTTTGTTGTGTTCTGGGTCCATGATCTGTTATATGAGCTTTTCATCAACTGTTTCACTAAAATGTAACAAGGACATTTTACATAATTAGGCTAATATGCCACTAAGATATTGTTGTATAATTTTGTTGTATAAACTGAATGAATGTACTTCCATTGAAATAGATATATCCCACAAAGCATGTCTAAATATATTATCAATAGACTTAATGTCCTTTAAAAACAGTGGCAGTAATGCTTTTTCGGCACCTTTGTTGTGTGGCATTCCAATCTAATTCCAAAATACAAGGCAGCTGTTTGCAGGATCAGGAACTCAGCACTACTCTGTAGTAACTGTGTGAAATGTTACACTATTAATTGTGTGATGCAACACAAGTGGAAAATCTGATATGTCTAGGATTTCTTTTTCTATGATGTTCTTATACACATTTTCAGTGGCCTTACTGATGGGACATTTTTAATTTATAATTTCACTCTCTGCTTTACAAATTGAACTAAATGTAATCTGTAAATGGAACATTAAGTGCTTTTCCTTTATACCTTTCAGTTATTAACATTAATTAAATAGTGCAGTTCAACAACGGATGTAAAATCCTAAACCCCTCGGTATTAAATGTCATAGAAATGCCTCAATGAGTCCAGACTGGGTTGATTATGTTGCTACAATACCCAAAACCATGGACTTGAAATTCCAGTAAGTGAACAGTTGCTTCATCTGACAATCCCATGAGTTTAAATTAAGTAGCAGACAAGTTTCTTATTTTAAGTGCTGAATTCATACATGCATTGTGACAAGCATACATTTTTGCTGTGCACCAATTCTTACTGCAGATCCACAAAGAGATTCATTATACATCATAAGTGTAGTCAAAACATCTAAATATACAAATGTTTATGTCACTAATGTTGACATAAAATAACCGAAAGCAAAGCACTGACACACAACTGTGTATGCTCCAAGGCATAACCTCAGATCATGCAACTACAAAACAATGTTTTTTGCAGGGTGACTGCATCACCCACCATGCTAATTATATATTCCAGTTCCAAGATTGCACAGTACTAGGAGAAAGGACATATTCCCCAACGCTAGTAATGTAACTCTCGCACAGCTGTTTTGTTAACCAAATTAGGTCACATGTATATATACGTGTGTGTGTGTGTGTGTGTGTGTGTGTGTGTGTGTGTGTGTGTGTGTGTGTGTGTGTGTGTGTGTGTGTGTGTGTAGTTTCTCACATTGTCATCTGTTAAATTGCATTTACATTGAAAATGGGACCAAAACATCAGAAGCTGCAAAAATACAAGATTATTGTTCTTATTTCAGGTTTCTCTAAATATAGATATACAAAAATATGTGATGTACCCATCCACAGTTTTTATGTAAAAGTTACTATGTCATATAGTTTGTGCTGGGTCAGTTTCAGTTACTTTCTGTATTTCCTAGGCACATAAGGGCCTTCTTGTTTTTTATTCTGACCAAGGAGAGAACAGAAACATCTATTGTAATAGTAAACATAAAATACTTTCAAAAATATTTAGCAGTATCAAATGGGTAACTCGATGCTATGTTCACCTCTGACTTTTCGGCACCTAAACAGCAGCATGGAATAGCCAGTACCCATCCACCATAAATATAATGGAAAAAGTCAGCACCTATCCGCCATAAATATAATGGGAATAGTCAGTACCCATCCACCATAAATATAATGGGAAAAGTCAGCAGCCATCTGCCATAAATATAATGGGAAACTTAAGTACCCACCCACCATAAATATAATGGGAAACGTCAGTACCCATCCGCCATAAATATAATAGGAAAAGTCAGTACCCATCTGCCATAAATATAATGCAGAAACGTCAGTACCCATCTGCCATAAATATAATGGGAAACGTCAGTACCCATCCGCCATAAATATAATGGAAAAAGTCAGTACCCATCCGCCATAAATATAATGGGAATGGTCAGTACCCATCCGCCATAAATATAATGGAAAAAGTCAGTACCCATCCGCCATAAATATAATGGGAATAGTCAGTACCCATCCCCCATAAATATAATGGGAAAAGTCAGTACCCATCCACCATAAATATAATGGGAAACGTCAGTACCCATCCGCCATAAATATAATGGGAAAAGTTAGTACCCATCCACCATAAATATAATGGAAAAAGTCAGTACCCATCCACCATAAATATAATGGGAATAGTCAGTACCCATCCGCCATAAATATAATGGGAAAAGTCAGTAGCCATCTGCCATAAATATAGTGGGAAACGTCAGTACCCATCCACCATAAATATAATGGGAAAAATCAGTAGCCATCTGCCATAAATATAATGGGAAACATCAGTACCCATCCGCCATAAATATAATGGGAAAAGTCAGTACCCATCCACCATAAATATAATGGGAAATGTCAGTACCCATCCACCATAAATATAATGGGAAAGGTCAGTACCCATCCACCATAAATATAATGGGAAACGTCAATACCCATCCACCATAAATATAATGGGTAAAGTCAGTACCCATCCACCATAAATATAATGGGAAACGTCAGTACCCATCCACCATAAATATAATGGGAAAAGTCAGTACCCATACACCATAAATATAATGGGAAATGTCAGTACCCACCATAAATATAATGGGAAAAGTCAGTAGCCATCTGCCATAAATATAATGGAAAACGTCAGTACCCATCCGCCATAAATATAATGGGAAAAGTCAGTACCCATCCGCCATAAATATAATGGGAAACATCAGTACCCATCCACCATAAATATAATAGGAGACGTCAGTACCCATCTGCCATAAATATAATGGGAAACGTCTGTACCCATCCACCATAAATATAATGGGAAACGTCAGTACCCATCCGCCATAAATATAACGGGAAAAGTCAGTACCCATCCACTATAAATATAATGGGAAATGTCAGTACCCATCCGCCATAAATATAATGGGAAAAGTCAGTACCCATCCACCATAAATATAATGGGAAATGTTAGTACCCATCCACCATAAATATAATAGGAGATGTCAGTACCCATCTGCCATAAATATAATGGGAAAAGTCAGTACCCATCCACCATAAATATAGTGGGAAACGTCAGTACCCATCCGCCATAAATATAATGGGAAACGTCAGTACCCATCCGCCATAAATATAATGGGAAACATCAGTACCCATCCGCCATAAATATAATGGAAACGTCAGTACCCATCCGCCATAAATATAATGGGAAAGTAAGAAATAAAACTCTCTGGAGGATCTTCTGTATTAGCAAACTGTAAAGCAAATGAAGGAAAATTATGAAAAGTTGTAAGAAATCCTATCTCCTTATCTCAGGACTGCATTGAAACATGACAACAAGGAACTTAAGAGTACTGTTAGAAAATGTAAAGCAGAGTGCTCCCAGTAAAGGATTAATTCACTATAGATGACAAAGAAAACTACATATCTGTCTTCAGGTTTCAGGAAATTCATGAACAATGCCCAAAAATGCACTGAGCTCCTTTATAATGATATCACATATTCCAATGCCAAGGATGTGGCTAATTTAGCAGAAAAGTTTAGTGCTAACTTTACCCACCTACTCACATTATTGCCCCCAGTATCCCTGAAAGTTTAGTTTTCAGTGAAAAACACCTTGAAGTCATTCTTAAAATCCTTGTCAAAAACTAAAAATAATACTTACATGAGAACAAACAAAAACATGCTGCATTCTTCCTAGTGACAAGTATGCACTATCTGAGCCCCTACTTAAACTGTTCAACCTCAGCCTATCCAGACGGTTTATACCTGATGCCCGGAGAGCAGCCACTGTGAATCCTTTGCATAAGGGTGGCCTCTCTACAGACCTAGATAATTATAAGACCATCAGCCTCAGTAGTCTTACATGTAAATACATGGAACGTATCATAGCAGAACTCATTTATGTAGACCTAGGCAACTTAACTGATCTAGACTCCTTGTCAGTTTGGTTTTATGAAGGGCAGATCCTGTCTCCTGGACCTCTTTGGAAAGGTTACAAAGGCTGTGGACATTGGCCACTCTGCGCACACTGCTTATTTTGACCTAGAAAAAATGTTTTTGACACTACCCCTATTCTGGAATTGTTAAAAAAACGAGTCAAACCGGGTCTATATTACCTTGTCAAAAGGCATTTTCATCGAACTCCTTTTTGTTGACACGTGAACAGCGAACATCCAAAACTCTGAATGGCCACTTCAGCAATTTTTTTTCCCAGGGGAATAAAACTGGTTGGTCATCATCGGGAATTTGCCCTTTTCTCCACTGTAGTGTGATCTCGGAGTTGGTATATTTAGTTAGGGGGGTTGGGAGGGGACAAATACCCCCACTTCATGGGGTCTGACAGTTTTTTGGTTTTTGGTTGGCCAAGCAATATTTTTCCCTGGGAAAAAAATTCACTGAAGTGGCTGTTCGGAGTTTTGGGTGTACACTGTTTATGTGTCAATGAAAAGGCGTTCGATGAAAACGCCTTTTGACAAGGTAATATAGATCCATCAAACCTAATGCAAACCCCCATGCTATTCACTGGATTGCAAATTACCTGTCTGGCTGATCCCAAATTGTGAAAGCTGCTGGTACCCTCCAGGAATATAAAATTATAACTAGTGGGGCACCACAGGGATCAATGCTAGGCCGCCTATTGTTTGGCATTTATTTTGCAGACATCTAGTCCAATATCCCTGAAATGTGGTTGACCAAGTATACTGATAACTACAAACTGGGCACTGTTATAGCAATAACCAAATTTTATTGGTGTGGTATATTGAAAATTTACCCACAGTTGGCATGGTTTAATCACAAGAGCGAAGCTCGAGAGATTAAATAAAGCCAATTGTGGGTAAATCTTCAATATACTACACCACGGAGTCAGTTATTGCTGTTATACAATGACATTATTTAAGGGAAAAAATTACTTTTCTTAAATAATGTCTGTATAATCCCTTTGTGGTGCCCTTCCACATTTGTCCAGTATCATGGGGCTTTTCTGATATACTGCACATGCGTATGGCATCTTGTGTTCTCACATTTACATAGTACATCAGTGCTGTGTAAAGGAAGCAATGGAGAAAGGAAGATCTCCGTTGCTTTTTTTATTTATTCAAAAGAAAAAAGAAACAAGGAGACCTTTGATGTTTGGGAGAGCCCAGACAGACAAAATAAAAGGATAATCAGGTACGTTTCTTTAGTTTTGCAGAACGTACCTGACTATCCGCTTGTTTTTCTCTGTGCCATCTCCCTCATTCATTTGAGGTCTTCTGTTTTGTAATTTTATTAAAAAATAGAAAGAAGTAAAAAATGTATTAGATATACTAATGAAAAAAAGTCCGGGCAACCGGACCTTTTTTCTGTTGGTATATTCTCAGATTTACAACGAGCATGCTGGTTGGGCTGACCAATCAGCGTGCTCGCTTTCGAATGTTAATGGACAGTCATTGTATAATATCTGTTCATCCACTGATACTAAATAGCTCCAGCTAGAGCTGGAATATGCACATACCTGGTGTACTGTAATGTTAAATGAAATAAATGCCGTATAGTGGTATCGAGTAAAAAAGCTGTTCCTAACTCGTATGTTTTAAACAGTACTCCTCTTCAGACAGACATGGTCGTAACAGACCTGGGTATTTATATGGACAACTCTCTCTCATTCGATCAACATGTTTCCACCATAGTTAAAAAATCCTTTAATATGACCTAGGTAATTTCAAAGGGAATAACTTCAAGAGCCAAAGAAGACATCTTGCTACTGTGCTCTTCCCTTATCAGGCCAGTCATTGAATGCAATGGCCCTTTTGATATGTATAAATCAAACCATACAACTACAAAAGTCCAAAAAGAAACTTTACCAAGAAAATTTAAGACCCTAAATCCTTCAGCTATCCTGATAGAGTAACAAATCTCTTCTTATACTACAGACTGCTCCAAGAAGAGCTGTGTCTTGTTTTTTTGAGCCACGAAGGACTCATTCTTAGCTGACCTCCTGTTTCTTTGCAAAACCAAATGTTCTACAAACATATACACTAGGGACCTAAATATACACCAACAAATAAACAAGACTTGCTGGAGAGAAAGGTTCCTACCTCAAAGTATTCCCAGCCTATAGAATAAGTTGCTAAATCAGGTCAAACAAAGTAATACTCTGACTTATGTTACAGTGGACACTGCTACCTCTGAGATTGTGCTCTCGATCAGGAGGTGTTGAGGTACAGGGCTTCTCTCCCTGTACAGCCTGCAATATAATATCATCTACTTGACTTTGTGCTCCTGCATCACTTCCTGCAGAGTTATGTACCTACTGTGGGGTGTGCAGTCCTGCCATTAAACTTGCTGACTGTGTGCCACTGACCTCGGGCAGTTTCATAACTATAAGCTCTATGTTATCATCATCAACAGCCATTCTGCTGTCTGACATTTTCTGCCTGTGCTCGCACAGTGGAACTGCAAATTTATGCTGCTGACCAGGTGAAGGATTAATTGATTACATTATTAATTGGTTACATTAATAGTGAGCACAGTTCTGAATGTTGTGCAATGAGATATGGAGGACATGTGCCATGCATACTCAATTCAGTTTCATGATGGCCAGAAATAGAGGATTCACCTGTTGATTGAAAATGCCATGCATTACATGTAACACTTAGCCTCTGCACTCACCTTCATTATGTGAATATATCATGGCGGATGCATTAACCTTCCTGAATGGATGCCTGTGGATGCAGCTGAGGTGGTTAATTGCCACTGTCCACACCACCTCTAATTATGCCCATGCGATACTCTTTGGTGTCCAACTCATCGCCCCGTACAGAGAGGAGGTAGTCCTCATCGGGTGTTAAAGGTATATGTGTAGGAAGTCCCCCACCAGTACTGCTATGAGCAATTGCATTCTGCTTTGCCTTTGTTCTGGCACATCCTAGCATATCACTGGCCCTTTTCCTGCACTGCCAATGTGTGGTTCCTCCCCCAACAGCATCTATATCCATAACCACTTGATTCCACATATTTGCTGTCTCAATTAGCTTTGCACCTCCTCAACACTCTTTTCCAAAAAGGCATATTCCATATGTCTTGAGGGTCCCTCATGAGGATACAGTTCTCCTCAGGGCTGAAATTGTCTTTCCTCTACCTTGTTCCATCATGCAGTCACCTGAAACAACATACAGGAGTACCCCTAGTGAAGCCTGATTTACCATTTTTCAGTCCTGCAGTAAAAGAATAAAAGCATCCTGCAATTTACATCTAAGTCCCTGTCCAAACCATACCAGCAGCATCATGAAACATCCAGGTTCAAAGCAAAATCCTATCCTCATTAACATAAGGACTGAGTGCAACAGCAGTAAGAATTTCATTAACTTAGTAAAGTTAAGCAGACTTCAAAACTAAAGAACATCATGTTAACCTTTTGTACCAGTAACCAGTACAGCTTCATCAACAAATGAAAAAAGTATTGCAAGCATTTATCATTTCTAGTATCAGCAAATGTTTATAAAAACTGATCTACACAAAATAAAATGTTCAGTGGCATTTTCCCTTACATTTCCTGTTTAATAAAACATTTATTCTGGATGGGGAAGCTGGTTAGACGTTTTTGCATTTAACATGGGGCAGCTTTCAGTACACCATGTATGGTCATATACCAGCTCATGCTGGAGCGCTTTAGTATCAGCAGATCAGCAGATGCACATCTGTAATAAATGGCGCTTCAGATTCGCAGCTCCTGTCATTACCACTCCTGTCACTGATATCAACATACATCAATTGCATTTAACTTTCACTTAAGGGTAAAAAAAAGATCTTTTTGAATGTGAGTTATTAATTAAAACGAATCTGTATAGTTTGCCAATAACTTATAACTACTAAGTTGTTTTTAGCGTACTTTAAAAAGTCTGTACTGTCCCACAGCAATTGTTAACGAAGAACTCAGCTGTCCACAGTTAAATATGGCAGCTTTGAAATTATTATTTTTTTTAAACACCATTATTGAATTATTACTTGTGACATAGGAAAACTCACATTAATACAAAAGCAATCAAACCATTCACATTTACAAACATTATACACCACATAGATCACTCTATACAATATCATCAAGCCAACACTACATAAATTGTTCAGTTCCTGCCTTCTCTTAAACCTCTTAAATCTCACTCTTCCTCCAAAAGTTTTTTCTGCATGCATTGTTCTGACAATTTCCATTTTATTCTATGTAATTTACCCTTACCCTTTTCTAAAGGTCCTACTTCCTGTTTTTTTACCTCTGATACAATATTTACTTATGTATGGTTGGTTTAGATGTGGATTTCCATGTTTTAGTAATTGATTTTTGGCAGCCACCAGAAGTAAACTTAACAAGGCCTTACTACGTATAGGCAATATCTAAGCAATTCAGATCCTGTATCCCAGCTCAGAAAATAATTTCCTTAGTTACTCTCATTTGTTCACCCAGTATTCCTGGCAGAGTACTCTGCATGGAATTTTTTAAAGTCTGACAACTCATTTCAAACATTCACACCCAGGTATCTCTTTCTTCCCCATTACAGCTCCAACATTTGCCACCTACCCTAGGAAAAATAGCTGTAAATTATGTAACCACACATGAATTGGTTCAGCAATACTCATATTTATGAAGACATGATAAAATGAAGTATTTAGGAGTATGCCATGTCAGCTCAGAATTTGTGGGAAGAGACTAAATAAAAGGTCATACAAAAACAAAAAACTGGAAGTTCTTGCCTATGGATACAGATAGCAATATACAAGCAGTAAAAGTTGCTTTAGTTTTATACACAAGTCAGGCATGTTTTTATCAACCAGAGGAGAAGATGTGAGTAGCAATTAATAAAGAGCTGAAGGATTTTATCATGAGAGGGGAAGAGGGCAAGAGTCAAGTGGGATAAGCTGATCCTCGCAGAACAAGGAGGTTTAGGGTCATATGATTTGAAGAGATAATATAGAGTTACACAGGTATGGCTCTTATACGTAACATAAGCAGAAAGCTGCAGTTCCACGTAGAAAAGAATGATGACGCACGGAGGAAGTTCAAGAAATAAGGGCAGTGGGGCATTTTGGATGCAGATCCTTCAGGAGAATAACAAACGTCCTAGAGAATATTATATTCATCAAGTAGCAGAAACTATACTAAGAACTAAGCCAATACAGCAGAGAGGAGATTCTGCTGATATCGATGGCTGCAATTAAGGGTACAGAGAATAGGCAAGCAGGGTCTGGAATTTATGGAGGAAGCTGGCAAAGGAACTAAGGTATTGGGATCAAATAATTAGAGAGAGAAAGGTAATAGACTGGGAAGAGGCCAAAAAGACAATTGGACTGCAAGCAAGAGATTGCCTTCCCTGTCAGGGATTGATATCAGAGTATTGGCAAAAAGAAAGGGATATGGGAATCCCATGTGACAGACCAGCACTGGTTCAGTTTTTAGATGAATCTAGAACAGAAGCTGCTGTTAAAAAGGATAATTAGTATGGCATATAAAATATTGCAGGATAGCTATAGGAATCCATCAGATGAGTTCAGAAAATATTGCAAAGAGACAATAGATAAGCAATTTACAAAGAAACAATGAGTGGACATATGTATGGCTCTTAAATATGCAACAAAGTCTAATGGTTTACAAATTTTGCCAGGAACTGTTTGCATAGGTACTTTTATAACCTAAGTGGATTTGCAATTATTAATGGAAATCCAGGTCTATTTATACTTTTCTTATCCTAATGAAGCTCAGCTATGTTGATCTCTATGAATTACAGTGATACACATTGGTGTCTCCACTGTCATAGATGTAGGTAGACTATGGATGCCCACTGATGAGCTATGTTCAGCCACACTGGACATAGGAACATGTGGCAGTGCATAGCATATCTCAGTTGAACCTAATTATCCCATAGCATTTAAAGATAATTCTGGACTAAGTCAGCATTTAGCTTAGAGTTTACTGAAGCGTAATCCATAGTCATCCAGCAGAATAACCAGAAAAGAACAGATAAAACCAATAAGTAACAAAGTCCAGCAAAACAGGACCCGGAAAGCTACAACCAGGCAGTATTGTAGTAAAATTCCTTTTGCGTGGCCAAAACCAACACAAACGCAGCTTAATATTAAAGCTTTTATTAAATCCACTTCACGATGCTGAATGCAATAGAAAATACAACCAAGCGCTTTCTCTCGGCTACTACCGAGCTTTATCAAGGTAAAATAGATAACTACTCCATTCCTAGTAATTTATACTCTTCACAAGGTCACATGACCTAATTAATTCAACCAACTTCAATAAAAATAAAAATACATAAATATAAACTTTTTCATTAGTAAAAAATATATTGCTACATATAAATACTGTCATAAAACTGACTTTTCATTGCAACTTGAACCACTAAATGCATATAAAAAATAAAAAGACTGAGCTCCAAGATGGTCAGACAAGGAGTCTGAGGTCTACCTCTTACAGGAACCATACCTGGAGAAACTTGAAAATGCAGTGACTGGTGGTGAGTGGAAGAAAACTGAAATCTGGCAGGAATTATGTGACCACCTGTCATCCCTGACAGGGATCACCCACCATGAGCATCAGTGTTGGCACAGGTATTATGACCTTCAGATGTAGAGGGCAAACCAGCTGGTTGAGTTGATTTTGCAGGTTCGGACGAGTAAGCCAGAGTTCTACATTAAGTATTTTTACATTTTCCTTTTGCCTTTTAATTTACATAGGTTTTAAAATAATGGTTCGGCAATACTATTCAGTTATGTTACATAACTAAGGTACAAGTAAACATACACATATTTGTAAACATTACTAAGGTACAAGTAAACATACACATATTTGTAAACATACATTCATATGTTTACAAATATGTATGTGTATATGCATTCAAAAATATGTGTATGCATATATATATATATATATATATATATATATATATATATATATATATATATATCACTATGTATACATAGTACTGCGGTGGTGGTGCTGCGGTAGCGTTGTCGCCTCACAGTAAGACGTTGCCTGTTCGTCTTCTGTGTGGCGACATGCGTGAATGGGCGTTCCTTCGTTGAAGGTTGTGCGTTAGGCCCGGCAAGCCAGCACGTAAAAATCTACTGCCAATCATTAGCGGACCGGAGTTCCGCTGTGGCGACCCCTAACTGGGAAAGCTGAAAGACACAAACAATCACTATTTATACATAGTTACATAGATATGTACATATATATGTCTTTATGCATTTGCACATATATACATAAAATATACAGTAATTGTTACTTAATAAATTATTTTTATGACAAGAAGAACGCTTTTAAAAACAGATTAACCCAAACCCTAAGAGTCGACCTCATAGTCAGGGACTTGGGGACATACATAGACATTAATCTAGCCTTTACATGTCTACAGTAGTGAAACCATTCTATGTTGTGCAACTTATAAACAAAGGTATGGCATCTTGGTCCAAGGAGGTCATTGTTCCACAGTATTCAGCATTCATCAGACTTGTTGAGTACAATGCTCCCTTTAGTAAATACCTAACCAAATACATCCAACAGTTGGAACATCCACAAACTTTCCTCACTAAAAGAATACAGGGCATAAGTAACATGTCCTATGTTACCCGCCTCAAAGACCTATTCCTGTATTTGTCTCCTACAGGCTGTTGAAGGGGAGATCTATGCCTGACATACAAGTCATTGTCAGATCTACCCTTAATGACTTCCAGCATATCCATGAAACAAACAGCACCATAATTACCCATTATAGAGACTTAAACTTTGCATGTGATACAAGTAGGACTTGCTGGAGAGACAGGTATGTATCTCAAAGAATACCCCTTCTCTGGAACAGGCTCCCCATCCACATGAAGCAGAGTTCTTCGCTAACTCAATTCAAATGTAATTTGGACAATTGAATGGACAATAGGAAGTTCATCCCTGGTTTGGCTCCTATGTCTCTAATGGACACAGGCAGCCCATAAATAGTTCATCTCCCAGGCCCCTGCTTGTAAATGTTTCACCTCCCAAGCCCCTGTTTACACTTATCAAATATACCAGACGTTGTCAGAAATTTGAGATGCATGTTAGTCTTAAAAAGCCCTTGAGTTCATTACACTAGTACATACCTATAAACCTATTGTTCTGTGTAGGCCACACATAATTTTGTAAGACAATTATTACTTTCAAAACAGTTGCTGCAGCTGCAAGATACCTCATTATGAATAGCTGCCCTGAGCTCTGCTTGCCTTACCTGCCTGTCATTAGTTCTAGTGGGTCTGTGCATAGACACACATCCATAAAAAGTCCAGTCAATTGAGACTTTACATTTTAACATATTAATTCCCGTTCAACTAAACAATTCTTTTTGACACTTTATGCATTTTCAAAGACAGAAAAACCCAAAGGAACCAGGAGTAGACCCAGTAATCCACAAACAAGAAACCCAAATTGCAAAAGGCAGCAGTAATAAAATCCAAAAGGCGATAATAATCCAAAAACGTTTTTGGATTATTATCACCTTTTGGATTTTATTACTGCTGCCTTTTGCCATTTGGGTTTCTTGTTTGTACTTTAAGCATTTTATAAAAGTATGCATTTCCTCACACAAGCTTTTGTACTGCTGTGGTCATAGCAAATAACCTACTGTCTTTATATTTGAATGTAGGAGTACCCATGTTATTCTCAGATAACTGCTGAGTAACGGAACAACAGGACTTTGAATACCACCCTAAAGCTGTGTGGGAAAAAATCTTAAGTACCTCTAGAAAAAATCATGTTTATATTATTTTCATAAAATACTTCTAGTGTATGCTATTTTCAGACAGTTCCTAGAAAAAGTTCACAGACAAATGTGTGTGTGTGTGTGTGTGTGTGTGTGTGTGTGTGTGTGTGTGTGTGTGTGTGTGTGTGTGTGTGTGTGTGTGTGTGTGTGTGTACAAGTGTTTTAGAATTTGAGGAAGTCTGAAAAGATCAACATTCCATATTTTCAGTGCTGGCGAATACAAACAAAATTAAAGACTTAAAGCAATTCTTTAGAATGAAATGGGAGAAAAAGTGGAGAAACTGGTTCATTCAGGAAAGACAGACCAAAATGGTTTTCAGATGCCAGGCTGTTGTAGGATGTGTACATGCACTCTTGCACACATGCACGCATTCACACCTATAAGTACGTCAGAGGATTTTAAATATATTCCAGACTTTTCAGCGTCTATAACTTTGTATTTCATTTTGTTTTTAAACCTGTGCCTTTAATTTTTCAATCATCAATTAATTTATTTAATTGTGTGTATAAATTATCAATTAATATGGTGTTTTAGTGATTGTTCTGAGGAAGTCTGAGGGTTACTTGGACGAAAATGTGCGTATTTTTCACGTTTGTGGCATTAAAATCAATAAATTCTTTGTACTTTTTCCAGCAATTTGTGTGGTGCCTTTCGCTGTCCGGATTGTGGATTATTAGTTTTTTGTTCTGGACTGACTCTTTCTGTGGTTTTTAGGATTTTAAATATACCAATAGAATGTCTTTTTGATGTAGCTGGGAATCAGGTGCTCTTTGAGCTTGTGCCTCATAGCACCCTGGGAATATGGTAATATCTGTGCAATGCAGACCATGTTGTGCCTTATCACTTACATATACAAATTATGTATGAAAGCATCAATCCAAAATCCAGCAGTTTTGTAATGTGAGTGTCAAAGAGAATCAAAATTGATAACTGAACACTTTTGAGGAACCACTAGAGACGCAACTTATTTAGCATTTTCATCTTTTATTTTCAAGACTAATTCAGGGGCAGCCACGGTGGTGCAGTGGTTAGCATTGCCGCCTCACAACAAGAGGTTCTCCGGTTTGATCCTCGGCTAGGGTGCTTTCTGTGCGGAGTCTTCATGTCCTCCCTGTGGTCGCATGGGTTTCCTCCTGGTGCTCCAGTTTCCTCCCACATCCCAAAGACATGCTGTAGGTGGATTGGACACTCTAAATTGGCCCTAGGATTGAGTGCATGTGTGCCTTCTGTGGAAGGTTGAGCGCCAGGCTGGTAACTTGACACCATAAAACTCCACTGCCAATCATGAGCAGACAGGTGATCCACTGTGGCAACCCCTAACTGGGAAAAGCCAAAAGAAGAAGAAGATTTTTCAGACTGAGCACCTATTAAAAACATGTCTATTTATAGCTCAGTTTACTGTCACATGATCACATATAAAATTAATAGGTGGAATTTATAACTCAGCAGCTCTATTCTTTAAAATACTTTTAATATTCAGACTGTCATTTAACCCTGGACATATGCCTGCCCTAACCTGAATTGCCAGCACAGTTCCATTATTTCAAGCAAATTAACATCTCCTGTGAAGTAACTAGGTTCTACCCAGCCAAGCATAAAACAATGAAACCTTTTTCACAATTCACACATGTTGTAGAGAGTTAAACAAAACACTCTTCTCATCTTGCTTTATCATACCCTATACATATTTGTATACCAACTTTGCGAGTTTGCCTATAAAGAATCATAACTCTCAATTGTACTGTTACAGTTAAAGTGTTATCTAATACCTATTGCTATGTCATATCCTTTTATAGTCACATGGGGATTGCTCTTCATCTGCTTGTACATTTTACAAAACCTACAGGAAAATGTTCCCAGTCATTTGTTACTCTGTGGAGACATGTATAGACATCTTTGTAAATATAAACATTCACATACAGGTTGTATCTGCTAAAAACAAGCTTGCCTTAATAATGTCTGCCACTGCTGTAACTGCACCAACATTCAGGTGTTAGCAGTGTCTCTTACTACATAGCCTATACAGATGTTAGCAACGTCTCTTACTGCATACCCCATACAGGTGTTAATAGCATCTCTTACTGCATAGCCCACAGAGATGTTAGCAACATCTCTTACTGCATACCCCATACAGGTGTTAGCAGCATCTCTTACTGCATAGCCCACAGAGATGTTAGCAACATCTCTCACTGCATACCCCATACAGGTGTTAGCAGCATCTCTTACTGCATAGCCCATACAGATGTTAGCAGCATTTCTAACTGCATAGCCCATTCAGGTGTTAGCAGCATGGGGGAAGTTGGCATAATGGTTAAGGTGTTTGCCTTACAGACACAAGGTGCAGGGTTTGAGTCTCACTTGGGGTAATTGGCTAGGTTTAAAAGTGGCCCATAATGAAAATTAGCCTAGTACTATTAATCCACAATCCAGTCCATGAGCATCTCCTACTGCATAGCCCATTCAGGTGTCAGCAGCATGTCTTACTACATAACCCATTCAGGTGTTAGCAGCATCTGTTACTGCATACCCCATACAGGTGTTAGCAGTATCTCTTACTACATAACCCATTCAGGTGTTAGCAGTATCTCTTACTGCATAACCCATTCAGGTGTTAGCAGTATCTCTTACTACATAGCCCATTCAGGTGTTGGCAGTATCTCTTACTGCATAGCCCATTCAGGTGTTAGCAGTATCTCTTACTACATAGCCCATTCAGATTTTAGCACTATCGCTTACTGCATAGCCCATTCAGGTGTTAGCAGTATCTCTTACTACATAGCCCATTCACGTGTTAGCAGTATCTCTTACTACATAGCCCATTCAGGTGTTAGTAGCATCTCTTACTGCATAGCCTATTCAGGTGTTGGCAGTATCTCTTACTACATAACTCATTCAGGTGTTAGCAGTATCTCTTACTACATAGCCCATTCAGGTGTTAGCAGCATCTCTTACTACATAACTCATTCAGGAGCTAGCAGTATCTCTTACTACATAACTCATTCAGGTGTTAGCAGTATCTCTTACTACATAGCCCATTCAGGTGTTAGCAGCATCTCTTACTACATAACTCATTCAGGTGTTAGCAGTATCTCTTACTACATAACTCATTCAGGTGTTAGCAGTATCTCTTACTACATAACTCATTCAGGTGTTAGCAGTATCTCTTACTGCATAGCCCATTCAGGTGTTAGCAGTATCTCTTACTACATAGCCCATTCAGGTGTTAGCAGTATCTCTTACTACATAGCCCATTCAGGTGTTAGCAGCATCTCTTACTACATACCCCATTCAGGTGGTAGCAGTATCTCTTACTACATACCCCATTCAGGTGGTAGCAGTATCTCTTACTACATAATCCATTCAGGTGTTAGCAGTATCTCTTACTACATAGCCCATTCAGGTGTTAGCAGTATCTCTTACTACATAGCCCATTCAGGTGTTAGCAGTATCTTTTACTGCATAGCCCATTCAGGTGTTAGCAGTATCTCTTACTACATAATCCATTCAGGTGTTAGCAGTATCTCTTACTACATAGCCCATTCAGGTGTTAGCAGTATCTCTTACTACATAGCCCATTCAGGTGTTAGCAGTATCTCTTACTACATAACTCATTCAGGTGTTAGCAGTATCTCTTACTACATAACTCATTCAGGTGTTAGCAGTATCTCTTACTACATAGCCCATTCAGGTGTTAGCAGCATATCTTACTGCATAGCCCATTCAGGTGTTGGCAGTATCTCTTACTACATAGCCCATTCTGGTGTTAGCAGCATCCCTTACTACATACCCCATTCAGGTGGTAGCAGTATCTCTTACTACATAGCCCATTCAGGTGGTAGCAGTATCTCTTACTACATAGCCCATTCAGGTGGTAGCAGTATCTCTTACTACATAGCCCATTCTGGTGTTAGCAGCATCTCTTACTACGGGTCTACCTGACTTGGTCGACATTTCATTTGATTGACAGTTCATTTGGTCGACATTTCATTTGATCGACAAGCATTTGCCCCCTTCCCCAATGTTGTGCAACCCTGGAGTTGATATATATAGCTAGGGGGGGTGTGGGGGTGAAGCCTCCCACTTAAAATGCTTGTCGATCAAATGAACTGTCGACCAAATGAATATTCGACCATATGAAATGTCGACCAAATGAGGTAAATCCCTTACTACATACCCCATTCAGGTGGTAGCAGTATCTCTTACTACATAGCCCATTCAGGTGGTAGCAGTATCTCTTACTACATAGCCCATTCAGGTGGTAGCAGTATCTCTTACTACATAGCCCATTCAGGTGGTAGCAGTATCTCTTACTACATAGCCCATTCAGGTGGTAGCAGTATCTCTTACTACATAGCCCATTCAGGTGGTAGCAGTATCTCTTACTACATAGCCCATTCAGGTGGTAGCAGTATCTCTTACTACATAGCCCATTCAGGTGGTAGCAGCATTTCTAACTGCATAGCCTGTAGTACAGCTGTGCACTGCAGCATGATACTAATGTTACTCTGTAAGTACAAAGCCCTAGTGAGACGCATACCGTGACTGGTATGTAGAAATTGTTTTGGAGAATAACATACGAAAATGTCTGTCTTGTAGGGTATTACTTGTCTCCTTTCCTATTTAAAATCAGAATATTACAAAAGCATGCATTTCAGTTTAAAATGCTAATATTTGCAAAACTTTACAGCTAGTCCACCTTCTAAGTACTATACTGGCTGGACAGTACAGGGAAATGGTGGACCTTACAAAGGCTTAGAATTTGTTTGCATATGGAATTGTGGCTCTTCACACCCCATGAAGGTCAATTATTTTCCATTAATTCCTATCCTGTATGATAGTATTGCTTAAAATCTGAAAATATAATGCATCTTTCTATCTTCCTGACTTAGCTTCATTTTGCTCTGCGTGAAGATTAAGTGTAAGTAGTAATTTGCACATAAGTGCTTGTAATGATATTTCTCAATACAACACAATGTTGGTGCATATACCTAGTGAGTATCACTTATGAAAAAAATGAAAATTCCAGAAACTTAGGACTCCAGCAGCATATCTGAATTAACTCAGGAAGGTAGATACCTAGCTTTTAAATGTTGTAAGTAATCAAACATCTGCCCACCTCACCATCACACACACACACACACACACACACACACACACACACACACACACACACACACACACACACACACACACGCACAAATACACACACACAAAAACAGTCAATGCATCTGCAATACTCCAGTACCTAATTCATCTGGTGTTGAAGTAATGCAAGTCAGGTAAGTACTAATGTAAACATTCTTAAAGTGATTTGTCACTATTTGTGCCTTCAGGATTGTTTTGTTGTTGTAATACCTCCTTCTGTGATTTTGCCATAATTGTTTCATGGTTTGCAATCATTTTTCCGGGGTTTTTTTCCCATTTTTTTTTTCTCTTACGTTTCATTGTGTGATGCTCCGCTTCAGTGAAATTCTGTGTGGAATGTTCTTTGACCTTTGATGTCATTTTAGGCATTCCACTGCATCTGTCAGTTCAGTGCATGAAAGCAATTCTGAGGGCATGGGTGTTTTTTCTTAGTAATAGCAGCGATGTCCTAGTTATTGGTTTAATTGCAGATGCTAGAATTGTAAATCATTACAAGGATAACCCTTATTTGAATACAGCAGGAAGTTCAGATGACAGCAGTGTTGATGAGGCTGTGTGGGTTCCTCCAAACCGTAGTGCAATGCATTTGGAGAATCAGAATCATAGTGTAGGTTCATAGGATTAAGGAATTTCTTTTGCGAATGATTACTAAATGAAATATATATATATATATATATATATATATATATGTATAAACTGATGACTGCATTACTTTCATTTTATCATGCTGTTATCACCGCCAGTTCATAGTGATGCATTGTTGCTTTTGTTGTTTTGAGTGGTAGTATATCTATGAGAAAAGCAAATGCAGAGGGGAAGTTTGTGAATGGTATGGATCTGTGAAAATTAGCTAACAATATGAAGTTAGGAATGAGCACTATAATGATCTTTACAGAAGCTGGGTATTACATTGTTACAGACAGATATGCAGACACACACACACACACACACACACACACACACACACACACACACACACACATACGCACACACCACACACATACACTCTTTTGCCTAAGAGCAACTGTGTGTGTAAAAGGTGGTGCACTGTTTCTGTTCTTCTGCATGTAAACTGTTTTATTTGTTTTTCCTGAAGAAAATGTAGTATGAAACTGTTGAACAGGTATGTAGTGATGTAGTGAAGTTTATCAGCGAGCAAAGGCTTATTCCTGAAACTATTTGGAGCTTAATAGAAAGAGGGTGAAATGCTAATAGCACTGGGAATAGATCACAAAGATAGACTGTGATATGTACATGGGGGTTGTATAACAAAGTGCAGTGTGTGTGTGTGTGTGTGTGTGTGTGTGTGTGTGTGTGTGTGTGTGTGTGTGTGTGCGTGTGTGTGTGTGTGTGTGTGTGTGTGTGTGTGTGTGTGTGTGTGTGTGTGTGTGTGAAAACCCTGAAACCCAGTCAGGGACATCCTACAATACTCTAGACAGTTTAAAGGTATGCACAGCAGAACTAACATTGAATCTTGGTTTAGATGCCTGAAAATAATACATAAATTAATATTTCCACAGAAGCAAAACACATTGTTCATGCCATTTTTGAAAATGAACTGCAGGCACAGAGATTCCTGGATTTTGTAAATACAAATTTCCTGGACCATATTGTCAATACACCAACCATGGGTGCAACCATGCTGTATCTGGTCCTCACTAATATGGCAGAGTGCTGCACACCCCCTAGTGTAATGTTTAATTCTGGTAAGGTCACACCACAAAATAGTCTCCTTTGAAGTAAAAATAAAACTTAGAACTCCAGCTAACCCTGAAATATTCAGGAACTACTCTAAGGCTAACTTCCTACAATTAAGTGATAACCTGATAAAATTTCAAGCCCCCATAATCCCTGACTACACTGCTGCCTATGTGGAACTGTTCACAGAAGCCTTATACAAGCATGTTAGTAGCCTCAAAGAGACAGCTGTTACCACCAGGAAGAAGTACAGAACTAACTCAAAAAACAAACCACCCTCTTGAAATCACAACATCAATAGCCTGTATAACAGAAGCAAGAAAATTGTGTCAAAATTAGGAAGTGCAACACCCAGCAGGATAAAAGCACTTTCATCAAACTAAACAAACAACTCAGAGGACAGATAAAGTTTATCAAAGCCACATTTGAGTTAAATTTGGCCTCCCAAGCCAAGGATATCAGCAAGACATTCTTTAGCTATGTCTGCAATCTCAAAGGCAGTAGAGCTCATTGTAAATGGAGCCACCAGTACTGAGCCAGAAGATATAGCAAACCTTCTGGCCAACAAATTCAGCTCCAAATTTACCCCTCTCTCCCCCTCAACCTTCCCTCAGGAAATACCATCAAATATAACTCCTCCTGCTATCACTAGGGAGCAGGTCCTTAATACTCTCTCTCTAAGGCCAAGAACACTGCATCAATGGGCCCAGACAATATCCCAGGATGCCTTCTAAATAGCATGAAACATGACCTATCAGGCCCTCTGGAATTATTTAACTGTAGCCTCCAAACAGGGTTCATGCCTAATGAATGGAGAACAGCAGCAGTCATCCCTCTGCACAAAGGAGGACCATCTACAGACCCTAGCAACTACAGACCCAGAAGTCTCACTAGTCCCATATGCAAAACCATTGAAATAATTATCTTGGAAATGATCAGTAATGACATAGGAAACCTCCAGACAATAGACCAAACCCAATTTGGTTTTGCCAAGGGCAGGTCATGCCTACTCAATCTGGTGGACTTCTTTGAGAAGGTCACCAAAGCAATGAATGAGGGCAAAATGCTTCACACTGCCTACCTTGACCTGGTCAAGGCATTTAAACAATACTTCCACTCAGGCATTGTTGATAAACTCAAGAGGTTAGGGAAAAAAAACTTATGTCACCCAGTGGATAGCCAGCTGGCTCACAGACAGGAGATAGGAAGTAAGCATTAGGGACTCCACCTCTACAAACAGACCAGACACAAGCAGAGTCCCTCTGAGATCAGTTCTGTGACCACTCCTTTTTGGCATTTACTTCTCTGAAGTCAAGGCCAATGTCAATGGCCCCTGACTGACTAAATTTACAGATGACTGCAAATTTGGAGCTGTCATTGAATCCCTCACCAACACAAATGCTCTCCAGGAAGGGCTGACACAGACAAACAACTGGTGTCAGAGCCATGGAATAAAACTAAACGACAAGAAATGCATAATAGTATCCTTCCGGAAGTCACCACCCCCAGTAACTATCATACTGACAACACATCCCTAAGAGATGACCATGTAGTCATGGGCTTGGCAGCACACATAAATAGTAATCAAGCCTTTGACCATTATGTGTCTACAGTAGTGAGGAAATCATTCTATGTTTTGCAACTTATAATCAAAGGTATGGTGTCTAGATCCGAGGAAGTCATTGTTCCACTGTATTCGGCATTCATCAGACTTATCATTGAGTACAATGACCCTTTGGTATGTACCTAACCAAGCATATCCAACAGATGGAATGTCTACAGAAGTTCCTCACTAAAAGAATACAGAGCAAATGTAAAATGTCCTGTGCAGACCACCTCAAGGCTCTACCCTAGTATTCTGTCTCCTACAGGTTATTGAGGAGAGATCTATGCCTGACATACAAGGTATTGTCAGACCCCACTCTGATGGACATCCTGCATATCTGCAAAACAAACAGTACCGGAATTTCACATTCTAAAGACTTAAACCTTGACTGTAATAACAATAAGACCTGCTAGAGAGACAGGTATGCATCCCAGAGACTATCCCTTCTCTGGAACAAGCTCACCATCCATGTGAAGCAGAATTCCTCCCTAACCCAATTCAAGTGTAACTTGGAAAACTGCATGGGGAACAGGAAATTCATCCCTGGTTTGGCACCAATTATTACAGACAGCCAAATAGACTACATTTAGTGAATCCTGACTCATGCTGAATGTAGTCTATTTGGCTGTCTGTAATAATTGTTGTAAGAAGTATTATTTTGTGTTTTTATTATTTGTTATTAAATATTTTAAACCTTTCAACTGTGGCTGTTTTGTGTAGAGAGAACTTAAGCTCTAGAGTACATTGCATGTATATAGTGATACTGCACAAAGCCACTCCAATAAGCCTTAAAAGTTCTGGTCACACTTACTAACTGGATAATAATATTGCACAGTAACAATTGGACACCCTTTAGTAAGGGCCTTATTGGTAACTGATAAATAGGGGTTCTGGTGGGAGTGGATTACTACCTTATAGCCTGGACAGAAGGGGCACAGCTAGTGAACCTCTGCTAGCCTTCCCCAGGAGTGTCTGTGTGGTTGTATATAAATCATATCTCAAAGTGTGTGTGTGTGTGTGTGTGTGTGTGTGTGTGTGTGTGTGTGTGTGTGTGTGTGTGGGCGTGTGTCAGCTACTCGGGCAGGGACATGAAGCACTGATTGGACATAGGGAGTGCTGGGAGGACTTGGCTTGGAACCCAGGCTAAGGACTCCACTCTATAGCTGTGCCGGTGGGGAGTCTTATTGTGGATCTGGAAAGAAAGGGAGAAACCAGCCCCAGACTGACTGTGATCTCTGTATGCTCTTAGGGGAAATTGCACTTTACTGTGTGAGTATCTGTTATCTTTCCCAATGTGGACGCCCCTCACTGGTGTTAGTGGTGAGGATTGAAGCTCCTTGATTACTGGGCCAGTGCACGGGCATCACATATTAATTGGTTTGCAATAGTGGGATATCCACACCACATATTAATTGGCTTTCAATTGGCTTGTAGTGGTGTGGATAGTGAATTCCTGTGGCTTGTGAACAGTGATCACTGAAGGTGTTTTTGTACTCTAAATCAGCCATGCAGTGAATATTCAGAGTTCATATCACAATTGTTTTATTTCTTTTGTTAGCTTTGTTAGTCAGAGAGAGCAGGCAAGCACGTCAGCAGAGGAGTATGGCAAGCTGTCAAGGAGTCAGTTGGCTGAGATGTGCCAGGCTAAGAGACTGGTGCATGGAAACCTGACTAAGGCAGACATGATTGCAGCTTTGGTCACAGCTGCATCAAAAAAAAGCAATCGGGGGGGGGGGTAGCAGACTGGCTGTGGAAAGGTACAACACTCAGAGAATGGACCGCTCAACCTTTCTGCAGAGGACTTAAATATCCATCTGGAGATAAAAAGACTTGAGTTAGAGGCCAGGCATTTGGAAACGGAAGCAGCAGAGAGACTGAGATGTCTACAGGCTGAGGAGAATGAGAAACTGCTATGCCTGGAAGCTGAGGAGAAGGAGAGGCAGAGGCAGCACAAAAAGGAGATGATGACTCCTTGCCAGAGTCATGGAGGTAATGGGGAAGGGAATAACTGGACCCCAAAAGCACAAAAGGTCAGTAAATTTCTTCCGCAGTTTACAGAGGGGGATTATTTTGATAGTTTCATTCATATGTTTGAAAGGGTATATAAACGGTATGATGTTGACCAAAGGATCTGGGCACAGTTCCTGACCCCCTTACACCATGGTAAATCTGTAACTGTGTTGTCTAAGCTTTCTGATCACAATTTTTTGATAATACTGCTGTTAAGAATTGTCTGTTAGAATTTTTTAAGCTAACACCTGAAACTTATAGGAAAAAGTTTTGTGAGCATAGACGCAAGGCAGAAGAAAGTGTGTGTGAATATGCTGCTGAACTGAGCACTTATTTTCAAAGATGGGTGAGTAGATGCCAGGTCACTACTTTTGAAGGTCTGGAAGACCTTTTGGTGGGGGAACAAGCCCTTAGCACTTTGCCTGAGGACATGAGGATCTGGTTAGCTGATAGACAATGTGCTACTTCAGATGAGTTGGGGAAGAAGGGAGACCTATACCTAGCAGTCAGGGCATCCCTGCACAGGAAAGGGACCCCCAGTACTGCTCACAGGTCTAAAGGAACCCATGGTGGAAAGCCCAGACTGCCCCAACAGAATCTGTCAGTAGTAGGGGGAAGCCACTAGTCCAGGAACACATCCAGGACCTAGAGTTAAATGTTTTGCATGCAACCAGTGGGGCCATGTGGCATATAGATGTCCATGGAGGCAAGGTGGGGAACAAAAGGAGAGGGAGCCAGTAAATGGGAAAGACAAAATGCCAATAGTAGGTTGTCTTGAGACAACAGGGGTACCAAACTACCATCCTGCAGATGTCCTGATAGGGAAATATTTTGATGAGGCAGTACCATGTGTTTATGCAGTTACATGCAGTCAGGCTAGGAGACAAGCATGTGGGTCTGGTAGCCTGGGGGAGACCCAGTCAGACAGCATACTTGCAGCCAGGACTGGTGAGGTGGTTACTTTAGGGAGGGAGCTACACTGTAGCAGTGAAACTGAAGGTGAGATACATCTGCTTGTGGGTACTGATGTTCCCTTGAACAGAGTGACTGCAAAGGTAGAGGTGAGTAGTAGTACCCAGGCTGACAGTGAGGCACTGCTGTTAGAAGAATCCAGACTTCCTGTAGAAGGGGAGCTGGGAAAGGTTACAAAGAAAGAGTTGAGACAGGCTTAGATCTCAGACCCTACATTGTAAGGCTTGAGGCAGGTAGCTAGTGAGTCACCTGATTCTCAAGGGAAGGGGGAATCTGTATACTGGGGAAAAGGGTTACTGTATAGAGAGTAGACCCCTGAGGGAGGGCTAGAAGGTGAGAAGATACAGCAGTTGATAGTGCCTAGAGCCTACCATCTGGCGCTTCTAGCCATACCCCATGATATTCCCTTAGCAGGTCATATGGGAATATAACATACAAAGAGACATATTATGCAGAACTTCTATTGACCTGGAATTTCCAGAGATGTAACAGGGTACTGCAGGACCTGTGAGCAGTGCCAAAAGGTAGACAAGGCAGGAGACAAGGTGAGAGCTCCTTTGAGGCCTTTGCATGTGATTGAGGAGCCATTTCAGAGTGTAGCTATGGGTATTGTGGGGCCTCTGAGTACCCCAAGTTCCCCAGGGAAAAAGTATATCCTAGTGGTAGTAGATTATGGTACAAGATACCCTGAGGCAGTGGTTTTGTCTTCCTTTGAGGCAGAAAAGGTGGCAAATGCATTGTTAGTGATTTTCATCAGGTTAGGTTTTCCAAACGAAATACTGACTGACAGAGGTGCCAATTTCATGTCAGACCTGCTGGCTTGTCTGTGGAAGTACTGTGGGGTGAAGCACCTGAAGCCCAGCCCCTACCATCCCCAGACTAATGGTCTTGTTGAAAGGTTAAACTCTACAATCAAGTCCATGCTATGGGCATTTGCAGACCAGTTTAAGAGGGACTGGAACAAATATTTGCCCCATCTGTTGTTTGCTTACAGAGCAGTTCCCCAGGAATCCACAGGTTATTCACCCTTAAAGTTGCTGTATGGGCATAAGGTGAGGGGACCTCTAGATTTAATCCGAGATAAGTGGGAAGGTGTGTGTGGATCTCACAAGGTGTTTGTTGTGGCATATGTCCTAAACCTCAGGACAAGGCTTAGGGAACTCATGAGCTTTACCCAGGAGAACCTGGCAGAAGTCCAACAACAGAAAAAAGTCTGGTATGGCAGGAAGGCTTGAGCTAGAGAGTATGCTGTAAGGCAGCAGGTGATGGTTCTCATACCTGTCAGACACAAGCTGCAAATAGCTTGGGAGGGACCTTACAAGGTGGTAAGAAAGGTAAGTGATGTTAACTACATGGTAGAACTGCTAGGCAGGAGGCATGGGCACAAATTGTACCATGTTAACATGATGAAACCTTACCATGATAGGGAGGCCCTTGGGCTGAGTATTTGCAGTGGACTGCAGGAAGAGTCTGAGGGAGATCTGGTGACTGACCTCCTCAGTGAGGCTAGGACTGACACCTCAGTGGAAGGGGTAGCAATGTACCAGCAGCTATCTCCTACCCAGGTTCAAGAAATCTGAGCAGTGTTACAGGAGTTTGGGGACATATTCACTGAGAAACCAATGTGCACCCACCTGGTGCACACCAGGTGGATACAAGACTCCAAAGGCCTATTAGGCAGGCCCCTTATAGGGTGCCTGAAAGAGTCAAACAGACTCTGAGGGAGGAGATACAGGAGATGTTGGAACTAGGGGTAATTCAAGAGTCCAACAGTAACTGGGCCTCCCCAGTGGTGCTGGTGCCAAAGAAGAATGGCAGCACCAGGTTCTGTGTGGACTACAGGAAATTAAATAGTCATACAGAGTCAGATGCGTACCCATGCCTAAGACAGATGAGGCCCTAGGGCAGCTGGGTGGGGCTAAATATCTTACCACCATTGATCTTACAAAGGGTTACTGGCAGGTGCCCTTGACTCAAAGTGCTAGTGAGAGGTCAGTCTTCGTGACTCCCTTTGGCTTGTATGAGTGCACACAGATGCCCTTTGGGATGAAAAATGCCCCAGCAACTTTCCAAAAACTGGTAGATCATATCCTAGGAGGAGCAGGAGGGTTTGCCCTTGCTTCCTAGATGATATTGCCATCTACAGCCATTCCTAGCAAGAGCACCTTCAACATGTCATGAAGATGCTGGGCAGACTACAGAGGGCAGGATTGACCATTAAGCCCAGCAAATGTCAGGTGGGTATGGCGGAGGTCTCCTACCTGGGACATAGAGTGGAGAGTGGTAAGATTAGGCCAGAACCTGCCAAAGTAGAAGCCATTCAGGCATGGTCTGCAACTGTTACCAGAAAGCAGGTGAGGGTATTCTTAGGGACAGCAGAGTACTACAGAAAGTTCTTCCCCAGTTATAGTACCATAGCTGCTCCCTCACAGACCTGATAAGGAAAAACAGGCCAGATAAGGTAGTGTGGACCCCAGCATGTGAGCAGGCATTCCAGAAGCTTAAAGAAGCTTTAAGAGGACCCCCTGTGTTAGCCAGTCCAGATTACAGCAAATAATTTGTTGTGCAGGTGGATGCTTCAAACCATGGGGTGGGGGCTGTACTGAGCCAGATTTCTCCAGAGGGAGAAGAGCACCTAGTGGTTTCTCTCAGTCATAGGCTTCAACCCAGGAAGGAATGCTATGCAGCTGTAGAAAAGGAATGACTAGCCATAGTGTGGGCACTGCAGAAACTTCAGCCTTATCTGTATGGAAGAAAATTCACTGTAGTTACAGATCACAATCCCCTAACATGGTTACACCAAACCAGCCAGCAAAATGCCAAGTTGCTAACATGGAGCCTAGGGTTGCAAGCATATGATATGTCAGTGCAGCACCACAGGGGGATAAGTAATGCCAACACAGATGGTCTCTAGGCAGGAAATGGAATAAGGTATACTCAGACAGACCTAACCCTCTCAAACAACGCTTCACAAGGGTCACTTGAAAAACTAGCTTGAGTTCTCTGGGAGGGGGAAAATATGTGAAGGCTGCCAGCCTAGCTATATAGAATTTTGTAGCTAATTCTGTCATTTATAAATATTAATATAAGCCACAGCCTTGTTCTCTTAAATGTAAGAAAATTGTGTTAAATGTTGAACGTCAAAAATGTATCAACAGTGCACTCTGCTGGAAGAAAGCTGATAAGTCAAGCATTGTATGACTGCTTGATCTGAAACTCGGAGCCGTGGTGTTTGGACCAGCAGATTCTTTCTATTGTTTTGAGACTAGAGTTAATTGCTAGATTTTTACATATATAATGTCTTTAATTGCTGTGGTTTCCTGACCAGCTGCAAGATCAAAGATATGTTAAACTCTGAGTTTCTGTTAGCCTGGGAACCAGAAAAGAATGATGTAATCTAAAATGAGTCAGCAGTGATGTATTATCAATTTAAAAGACTGTCTCAGAGAGAGAGGGAGAGCATTTTGGATTTTGTCTAAAGCTGACAACAACTCAGCAGTTTCCTGTATTTATGTCAGAACTATTCTACAGTATTATTTTAAGCATTTTCCTGTGTTGTCTGAACTCTTGACTAGCACTGTATTCTCTTGTGTTTTTATTATTTGTTATTAAATATTTTAAACCTTTCAACTGTGGCTGTTTTGTGAAGAGATAATTTAAGCTCTATAGTACATTGCATGTATATAGTGATACTGTACAAAGCCATTCCAATAAGCCTTAAAAGTTCTGGTCCCACTTACTAACTGGATAATAATATTGCACAGTAATAATTGGACACCCTTTGGGAAGGGCCTTATTGGTATCTGATAAATAGGGGTTCTGGTGGCAGTGGATTACTACCTTATAGCCTGGACAGAAGGGGCACAGCTAGTGAACCTGTGCCAGCCTTCCCCAGGAGTGTCTGTGTGGTTGTATATAAATCATATCTCAAAGTGTGTGTGTGTGTGTGTGTGTGTGTGTGTGTGTGTGTGTGTGTGTGTGTGTGTGTGTGTGTGTGTGTGTGTGTGTGTGTGTGCGTGTGTGTGTGTGTACGTGTGTGTGTGTGTGTGTGTGTGTGTGTGTGTGTGTGTGTGTGTGTGTGTGTGTGTGTGTGTGTGTGTGTGTGTGTGTGTGTCAGCTACTTGGGCAGGGACACAAAGCACTGGTTGGACAGAGGGAGTGTTGGGAGAACTTGGCTTGGAACCCTGGCTAAGGACTCAATTCTATAGCTGTGCTTGTGGGGAGTCTTACTGGAGATCTGGAGAGAAAAGGAGAAACCAGCCCCAGACTGACTGTGATCTCTGTGTTCTCTTAAGGGAAATTGTACTTTACTGTGTGTGTATTTGTTATCCTTCCCAGTGTGGATGCCTATCACTGGTGTTAGTGGTGAGGACTGAGTCTCCTTGATTACTGGGCCAGTGCACGGGTGTCACATATTAATTGGTTGGCAGTGGTGGGATATCCACACCACATATTAATTGGTTGGCAATTGTCTTGTAGTGGTGTGGATAGTGAATTCCTGTAGCTTGTGTACAGTGATCACTGAAGGTGTTTTGTACTCTAAATCAGCCACGCAGTGAATATTCAGAGTTCAGATCACAATTGTTTTATTTCTTTTGATAGTTTAGTTAGGGAGAGCAGGCAAGCATGTCGGCAGAGAAGTATGGCAAGCTGTCAAGGAGCTAGTTAGCTGAGTTGTGCCAGGCCAAGGGACTGGTGCATGGACTAACTAAGGCAGACATGATTGCAGCTTTGGTCACAGCTGCATCAGAAAACAGCAATCAGGTCGGCGATTAGACTGGCCGTGGAGATGTACAACACTCAGAGAATGGACAGCTCAACCTTTCTGCAGAGGACTTAAAAGTCAATCTAGAGCTAAAGAGACTTGAGTTGGAGGCCAGGCATTTGGAAACAGAAACAGCAGAGAGACTGTGACATCTCCAGGCTGAGGAGAATGAGAAACTGCTATGCCTGGAAGCTGAGGAGAAGGAGAGGCAGAGGCAGCACGAAAAGGAAATGATGACTCCTCGCAAGAGTCATGGAGGTAATGGGGAAGGGAGTAACTGCACCCCAGAAGCACAGAAGGTCAGTAAATTTCTTCTGCAGTTCCAGAGGGGGATAAATTTGATAGTTTCATTCATATGTTTGAAAGGGTATGTAAACGGTATGATGTTGACCAAAGGATCTGGTTACAGTTCCTGACCCCCTTACTCCATGGTAAAGCTGTAGCTGTGTTGTCTAAGCTTTCTGATCACAATTTTTTTGATAATACTGCTGTTAAGAATTGTCTGTTAGAATTTTTTAAGCTAATACCTGAAACTTATAGAAAAAGTTTTGTGAGTATAGATGCAAGGCAGAAGAAAGTGTGCGTGAATATGTTGCTGAACTGAGCACTTATTTTTATAGGTGGGTGAGTGGATGTCAGGTCAGCATTTTTGAAAGTCTGGCAGACCTTTTGGTGAGGGAACAACCCCTTATCATTTTGCCTGAGTACATGAGGATCTGGTTAGCTGATAGACAATGTGCTACTTCAAATGATTTGAGGAAGAAGGGAGACCTATACCTAGCAAGCAGGGCATCCCTGCACAGGAAAGGGACCCCCAGTACTGCTCATGGGTCTAAAGAAACCCATGATGGGAAGCCCAGACTGCCCCAACAGAATCTGCCAGTAGTAGGGGAAGCCACTAATCCAGGTACACATCCAGGGCCTAGGGTTAAATGTTTTGAATGCAACCAGTGGGGCCATGTGGCATATAGACGTCCACAGAGGCAAGGTGGGGAACAAAAGGTGAGGGTCCCAGTAAGTGGGAAAGACAAAATGCCAATAGTTGGTTGTCTTGAGGCAACAGGGGTACCAAATTATCACCCTGCAGATGTCCTGATAGGGAAAGATTTTGATGAGGCAGTACCATGTGTTTATGCAGTTACACTCAGTCAGGCTAGGAGACAAGCATGTGGGTCTGGTAGCCTGGGGAGACCCAGTCAGACCACATACTTGCAGCCAGGACTGGTGAGCTGGTTACTTCAGGGAGGGAGCTACACTGTAGCAGTGAGACTGAAGGTGAACCACATCTGCTTGTGGGTACTGATGTTCCCTTGAACAGAGTGACTGCAAAGGCAGAGGTGAGTAGTAGTACCCAGGCTGACAGTGAGGCACCACCGTCAGAAGAATCCAGACTTCCTGTGGAAGGGAAGCTGGGAAGGGTTACAAAGAAAGAGTTGAGACAGGCTTAGCTCTCAGACCCTACATTGCAAGGCCTGAGGCAGGTAGCTAGTGAGGCACCTGATTCTCAAGGGAAGGGGGAATCTGTATACTGGGACAAAGGGTTACTGTATAGAGAGTGGACCCCAGAGGGAGGGCTAGAAGGTGAGAGGATACAGCAGTTGGTAGTGCCTAGAGCCTACCATCAGGCACTTCTTGCCATACCCCATGATATTCCCTTAGCAGGTCATATGGGCATAAAATGTACAAAGATACATATTATGCAGAACTTCTATTGGCCTGGAATTTCCAGAGATGTAACAGGGTAGTGCAGGACCTGTGAGCAGTGCCAAAAGGTAAGCAAGGCAGGTGACAAGGTGAGAGCTCCTTTGATGCCTTTGCCTGTGATTAAGGAGCCATTTCAGAGTGTAGCTATGGATATTGTGGGGCCTCTGAGTACCCCACGTTCCACAGGGAAAAAAGTATATCCTAGTGGTAGTAGATTATGCTACAAGATACCTGAAGAAGTGGTTTTGTCCTCCATTGAGGCAGAAAAGGTGACAAATGCCTTGTTAGAGTTTTTCAGTAGGTTAGGTTTCCCAAAGGAAATACTGACTGACACAGGTGCCGATTTCATGTCAGACCTGCTGGCTTGCATGTGAAAGTACTGTGAGGTAAAGTACCTGAAGACCACCCCCTACCATCCCCAGGTTAATGGTCTTGTTGAGAGGTTAAACTCTACAATCAAGTCCATGCTATTGGCATTTGCAGACCAATTTAAGAGGGACTGGGACACATATTTGTCACATTTGCTGTTTACTTAAAGAGAGGTTCCCCAGGAATCCACAGGTTTTTCACCCTTTGAGTTGCTGTATGGGCATAGGGGACTTCTAGATTTAATCTGAGATGAGTGGGAAGATGAGTGTGAATCTCACAAGGACTCTGTTGTGCTTATGTCCTAAACCTCAGGACAAGGCTGAGGGAACTCATGGGCTTGGCCCAGAAGAACCTGGCAGAAGCCCAGCAACAGAAAAAGTCTGGTATGACAGGAATGCTCGAGCTAGAGAGTATGCTGTAGGGCAGCAGGTGATGGTTCTCATTCCTGTCAGACACAACAAGCTGCAAGCAGCTTGGGAGAGACCCTACAAGGTGATAAGAAAGCTAAGTGGTGTTAACTTCATGGTAGAACTGCTAGGCAGGAGGCAGGGGCACAAATTGTACCATGTTAACAAGATGAAACCTTACCATGATAAGGAGGCCCTTGGGCTATTTGCAGTGGACTGCAGGAGGAGTCTGAGGGAGATCTGATGACTGATTTCCTCAGTGAGGCTCGGACTGACACCTCAGTGGAAGGGGTAGCAATGTCCCAGCAGCTCTCTCCTACCCAGGTTTAAGAAATCTGAGCAGTGTTACAGGAGTTTGAGGACATGTTTACTGGAAAACCAGGGTGCACCCACCTGGTGCAGCACCAGGTGGATAAAGTGCCCCAAAGGCCTATTAGGCAGGCCCCTTATAGGGTGCCTGAGAGACTCAAACAGATGCTGAGGAAGGAGATACAGGAGATGTTGGAACTAGGGGTAATTCAAGAGTCCAACAGTCCCTGAGCCTCCCCAGTGGTGCTGGTGCCAAAGAAGGATGGCAGCACCAGGTTCTGTGTGGATTACAGGAAATTAAATAGTCACATAGAGTCAGATGCTTACCCCATGCCTAGGACAGATGAGGCACTAGAGCAGCTGGGTGGGGCTAAGTATCTTACCACCATTGATCTTACAAAGGGTTACTAGCAGGTGGCCTTGACTCCCAGTTCTAGCAAGAGGTCAGCCTTTGTGACTCCTTTTGGCTTGTATGAGTTCACAAAGATGTCCTTTGGGATGAAAATGCCCCAGCGACTTTCCAGAGGCTGGCAGATCATATCCTAGCCAGAGCAGGAGGGTTTGCCCTTGCTTACCTAGATGATATTGACATCTACAGCCATTCCTGGCAAGAGCACCTTCAACATGTCAGGGAAATGCTGGGCAGACTACAGAGGGCAAGGTTGACCATTAAGCTCAGCAAATGTCAGGTGGTTATGGCAGAGGTCTCCTAACTGAGACATAGAGTGGAGAGTGGTAAGATCAGGCCAGAACCTGCCAAAGTAGAAGCCATTCAGGCATGGCCTGCACCTGTTACCAGAAAGCAGGTGAGGGCATTCTTAGGGACAACAGGGTACTACAGAAAGTTCTTCCCCAGTTATAGTACCATAGCTGCTCCCCTCACAGATCTGACAAGGAAAAACAGGCCAGATAAGGTAGTGTGGACCCCAGCATGTGAGCAGGCATTTCAGAAGCTTAAAGAAGCTTTGGGACGACCCCATGTGTTAGCCAGTCCAGATTACAGCAAATAATTTGGTGTGCAGGTGGATGCTTTGAACCATGGGTTGGGGCTGTACTTAGCTAGATTTCTTTAGAGGGAAAAGAGCACCTATTTGTTTATTTCAGTCATAGGCTTCAACCCAAGGAGGAATGCTGTGCAGCTGTAGAAAAGGAATGTCTAGCCATAGTGTGGGCACTGCAGAAACTTCAGCCTTATCTGTATGGAAGAAAATTAACTGTAGGCACAGATCACAATCCCATAACATGGTTACACCAAATCAGCCAGCAAAATGCCAAGTTGCTGAGATGGAGCCTAGGGTTGCAAGCATATGATATGTCAGTGCAGCACTGCAGTGAGATTAGCAATGCCAACACAGATGGGCTCTCAAGACAGGGAATAGGGTAAGGTATACTCAGATAGATCTGACCCTCTCAAGCAACATTTCTCAAGGGTCACTTGAAAAACTAACTTGAGTTCTCCGGGAGGGGGAAGATATGTGAAGGCTGCCAGCCTAGATAGATAGAATTATGTAGCTAATTCTGTCTTTTGTAAATAATAATATAAGCCACAGGCGTGTTCTCTTAAATGTAAGAAAATTGTGTTAAATGTTGAACTTCAAAAATGTAACAACAGTGCACTGTGCTGGAAGAAAGCTGATAAGTCAAGCATTGTATGACTGTTTGATCTCAAACTAGGAAGCCGTGATGTCTGGACCAGCAGATTCTTTCTATTGTTTTGAGACCAGAGATAATTGCTAGATTTTACATATATAATGTATTTAATTGCTGTGGTTTCCTGACCGGCTGCAAGATCAAAGATATGTTAAACTCTGAGTTTCTGTTAGCCTGGGAACCAGAAAAGAATGATGTCATCTAAAATGAGTCAGCAGTGATGTATTATCAATTTAAACGACTGTCTCAGAGAGAGAGGGATAGCATTTTGGATTTTGTCTAAAGCTGACAACAACTCAGCAGTACACTGCTTTTGCCCTATATGCAAGTTTATTTAGAACTGTGATTGCTCTTAGAAAAAGGTAAAAAATACTAAGTTTAGTCTAGCTGTTTTCTATATTTATGTCAGAACTATTCTACAGTATTATTTTAAGCATTTTCCTGTGATGTCTGAACTCTTGACTAGCACTGTAGTCTCTTGTGTTTTTATTATTTGTTATTAAACATTTTTAAGCCTTTCAGCTGTGGCTGTTTTGTGTAGAGATGTCTAGAGTACATTGCATGTATATAATGATACTGTACGAAGCCACTGCAATAAGCCTTAAAAGTTCTAGTCACACTTATTAACTGGATAACAATATTGCACAGTAATAATTGGAACCCTTTGGGAAGTGCCTTATTGGTATCGGATAAATAGGGGTTCTGGTGGCAGTGCATTACTACCTTATAGCCTGGACAGAAGGGGCACATCTAGTGAAACTGTACCAGCCTTCCCCGGGAGTGTCTGTGTGGTTGTATATAAATCATATCTCAAAGGGATATTAGAAGTATATCCAACAAAGTCCATGAACTCCATGCCACCATAGACTTGTACTCCCCAGATATAGTCATCCTGACAGAAACCTGGCTAAAACCTCACGTTACCAGTGAGCAAATACTCCCTACAGGTTACGGCATACTAAGAGTAGACCAGCTAAACAAAAAAGGAGGTGGTGTAGCTATAATATTTAAACAGCATCTAAACATCCAGATCTTAAAATCATCAGCTCCACAAATAGGCAATGAAGAAATAATATATACCAACCTCAAAATTAACCAAAACAAAACCATCAACATAATTGGATGCTACTTCCCACCTGGTCAAAACATCCCTCCCCTAGAAAACCTCCTCAGCTGGTCTACCCACCATCTCCCCCAAGAAACTATCATCTTAGGTGATTTCAATATTGACTGGCAATCCTGTTCTGGCAACAATCCAACCCATCATGTACACCTTCATGGCTTCACTCAACTAGTCCAGTCACCAACCAGGATAAATAACAACTCCACCAAGCGCACTACCCTGGATTGGATACTAGTCAGTAAGTGCCCCCAGTCATATATAACAGGCTGCTTATCAGATAGCCTCAGTGATCACTCCCCAACATTCCTACTCAAAAAATACCTATACCAAGCTAAACCTGTCATCTACCGTCAAATACATAAAAAACAAAATTTTAACCCACTCACATTCATCTCATCCCTCAAAGAATGTAACTGGCATCCTCTAAAGTACCTCAGTCTAGATGATGCAGTTGAATTTTTTAATACTACCTTCCTGAACATCCTTAATTACCATGCCCCCATAAGATTCTCCAGAACCAAAGCACAACCCTCCCCATGGCTACAGAAAACCACTAAGTCAGAAATGAAAAACGGGGATAAAGCCTGAGAGCACTGGCGCAAAACCAAAACCCCCTCAGCTAGACATAAATTCCTAGAACTACGCAATAGAGTCAAAAAGCTAATAAAACAGGACAAATCCCAATACTACCAGTCTGCCCTAGTCTCCTCACAACACAGCCCCAAACAATTCTGGTCCTCCATAAACTCCATCCTCCACCCAGGTAAAGTCAGTACCCCTCCTCCTAACATCCCTCACTCCTCAGAAAATATTGCTACCTCATTCAACACACACTTCACCCAAACCATACTATCACTAGCTAAACAACACAACCCCCCTCCCCTCCAACCCACACCTTCAACTAGTAATCTCCCCACTGCCTTCTCTTTTTCTCCTGTACCTACCTCCAACATAAAAAAAACTCTTAACTAAACTTAAACCCACCAAATTAGCAGCAGACAGCCTCCCAAGTGAATACCTACAAATCACAGCTGATGCTCTGGCCTACCCTGTATCCATCTTGATTAACCGATCTCTGTCAGAAAGTTACGTTACCACACTGTGGAAAGTATCACATATAATTCCCCTCCACAAAGGTGGACCCTCCACAGAACTAACCAATTACCACCCCATAGCTATTCTCGCTCCACTCTCCAAAATACTAGAGAGATGCATACACTCTCAGGTCTCAGACTACCTCCTTACTAACAACCTCCTTTCCAGTACTCAGCATGGTTTCCGACCAAACCATAGCACTACCACTGCCTTACTCTCCTTTACTAACACTATCCTTCAGCATAAAAACAATGGCTATCTCTCCTCTGCTACTTTCCTAGACCTATCTAAAGCATTTGACATGGTCCCACACAAACAACTTATCTCTGTCCTCAATAACGTATCCTTCTCACAATCAGTCACCAACTGGTTTCAGAGTTACCTATCTGACCGCCAACAATCTGTTGTATGGCAGAATGACATATCTCCCCAACTACCTGTCTCCATAGGGGTTCCCCAAGGATCCATCCTTGGACCCCTACTCTTCTCTGTTTACACCAATAATCTAGCCTCTGCCACCAAACATGGCACACTCATACAATACACAGATGACTCGACCATCATCTGCTCAGTCCAGTCCCTACCAAAACTGCAAAAAGTCACACAGGAAGCCTTTTCCTCTGTTGAAACATGGTTATCTGATGCCCAATTAATACTCAACCCAAACAAAACTAAACTACTCATCTTCCAACCCACCAAACATACTCAAAACAACTCTCACTTTAACATCACGGCAAAAGACAACACCACTATATACCCAACTGAACACACCAAATTGCTAGGAGTGGAAATAGACAATAAACTAAAATTTGACATTCACATATCCATGACTATAAAAAAAGTCCACAAAAAACTAGGAGCATTATACAGAAATAAGCAATTTCTCACCAAAGCAGCAAAGATTTCAATAGCAAATTCCCACCTTATCTCCACCCTACTTTATGCCTCTCCAATATATACCAACCTAAGGCAATGTGATCTAAACAAGCTAGAGACCTGCTACAACAAAATCGCCAAATTCGGCACAGGGGCATCCTACCATAGTCACCACTGTCTCTCACTTACTGAACTGGGCTGGCTTGAACTCCCTCACCTCCTTCAGTGGTATCAACTCTCACTCGCCCACAAACTAGTAAACCATCCACTAAATGTCCCATCCCTCCAGAATCTACTCCAACCCTATTGCACCACCAGACCACTAAGATCCAGCAGCAAAAATCACTTGCAGATCACTAAAGCCAATAACTCTGCTGGTGAAGCACTATTCTCTTGTGCCATAGCCAAATTATGGAACTCACTCCCACCCACAATTACCTCCCATGCACCCACTTCAAAACTTTACTAAAAGCGCAACTAAAAACATGCTGGCTATGCCCTTGCAACTCCCACTCTAATATCATCCACCCCATCCAACCACTACCTTTCTTTCCACTCCACTAACTACCTTGATTATAGCAAGCTCAGATGCTCATAAGCCAGTACTTATTATACAGCACAAACTTCTTCTTCTTGTAACATTTGTTAACATCTGGTATGCACTTCACAGATAAAGATTCTAGTTGTCTACTGATGTACTATGTTCTTCATCTGTAAATATGTTGTAAGTAATTGCTATGTAAATTGTTATTCACTATGTAATCCAATGTATATACTGTCTGTTTATTTTAACTGCAGAGCTTTTCTCCCCGGGCCTCCGCTGAAAATGGACCTACATCCAGCCGGACACTCCCAGTCAACAAATTTAAATAAATAAATAACAAGTGTGTGTGCATGTGTGTGTGTGTGTGTGTGTGTGTGTGTGTGTGTGTGTGTGTGTGTGTGTGTGTGTGTGTGTGTGTGTGTGTGTGTCAGCTACTTGGGCAAGGACACAAAGCACTGGTTGGACAGAGGGAGTGCTGGGACGACTTGGCTTGGAACGCTGGCTAAGGACTCCACTCTATAGCTGTGCCAGTGGAGAGTCTTATTGGGGATTTGGAGAGAAAGGGAGAAACCAGCCCCAGACTGACTGTGATCTCTGTATGCTCTTAAGGGAAATTGTACTTTACTGTGTATTTGTTATCCTTCCCAATGTGGACACTGCTCACTGGTGTTAGTGATGAGGAGTGAGGCTCTTTGATTACTGGACCAATGGACGGGCATCACACACAGCATTAATTTTTATTTAATGAATGCATTGTATGGAGTAATGCAGATTACAGGTTACCGAACTGAATGTCCTATTGTCATGCCAAACAGCAAATTTCCAACTTTTTGTGAAGTAATAATAATCTTAAATTAAGTTTAAACTGTTGCCCTAGTCCAAAGCTTTCTTTTCAAGACTAGTTAGCCCCTTTAGCATATAGGGTCATTTCTGTTGTGGTTCCCACAATACTGCCCTTTGGATTATTGCTGTTAGGTAAATTATAAAGAACGTTCTATCTTACCTAGATCTCTACCCTTTATTGATAAAACCTCAGGCATTTTCTTTAATTTACTCCAGTTATTAAATCCTGTATTCCTAAACATGACGAAAAATGTTCTGTTACCCACAGAGTTAATGCTGTTTTAATCACTCATAAACAACAACTCAAATATTACTATCAAATATTGCTATCAACAGTGGATGACTCTAGACAATGAATGATTCTGGTCTGTACATTTTCCAGTGATAAATTTTAAATGCTTTAGTCCCTACTGCAGAATTGTTGCATACATGGAACCTTCTGAGCAGTGCCAGTCCACTACTTAACCTAATAAGAATTGAAGTTGAAATATTTTCCTAATTTTGTCAATGAATAATAATACATTTTGAATGATTTCCACTTTGCTGAAGTATCACAAAAGGAACATTATCATTCTTTTCTGTATATCTTTACAGTAAGATTTCAGTATTACTCTAGCATCCATTCCTCAATCTACTACCTGTCCTTATAGAACAAATAAATGTCTTCAGGACTGGGAAACAATATTGAATAATTCTTATAAAGGTTTGACTTTTCCAAAGTACATACATAAACAACTAATGTTACTTCAAAATGCTTACCTGATTCCTCACAAATTTGTTGTTATGGGCAAAACTGATTGACCACAATGTAATATTTGTTGAGATAGTTATACTGTTGATAACTTTCATATGTTTGATCAAGTGGACCGCTTTGGTCCACTTGAATTACTTTTCAACTGGAGCCTACAGTCAGGTTTTGTGCCCAAGGAATAGAAGAAGGCTACAGTCATTCCCTTGCACAAAGGCAGTCCAACCACCAATCCAGATAACTACAGGCCCATAAGTCTGACCAACTTCATATGTAAGACCATGGAATGAATTATCAAGGACATGATAAACAAGGACATAGGTAACCTGCAAACGCTGGGACCATCACAATTTGGC